>NW_026261592.1:1327124-1599624 GCF_900747795.2 Erpetoichthys calabaricus | reverse complement strand
TATTTTGCTAGTTTAATATAACTGTACTTTCTACCTATTTTTAGTTTTCTTCATTATCACATTAAAAGTGTTCTCTTTCTTTTTGTTTATTTCTTTATATTTCTATGTATTTCGCTTTACCTATTAATTTCTATTATATATACAGGCAAAACTACTACGAAAATAATGAAGTTTGAGTTTCGGGGCTCAGATGGGTCTTTAGTTTAGTTTGGGTGTCTACTGTATGAGAAGGGGTTTTAAAACATTATAATAATAATTAGATATTGGTATTCAATACAAAATATTTGTAAAAATTCCTGATTGTAAAGAGATTCCCATAATAGGGCACCAAAAGTGTAGGTTTGTTAGTGATTATATATGATTTTTTTGTTGTGTTACTTTTGTTTAATCTAATCAGTACTTTTTACCTTTAAATATGCTAGAAGTGTGTGTTATCATTTAATATTTTCACATATTATTATTGTAATCCCCCTTGTGTTATATTCAATCATCTCTATTGCCAAATGTCACCCTGGGGACAAGCAAAGTCTATCTATCTATCTATCTATCTATCTATCTATCTATCTATCTATCTATCTATCTATCTATCTATCTATCTATCTATCTATCTATCTATCTATCTATCTATCTATCTATCTAAAATAACATATAGGGATATCTCAAAATACATTTCAGACATCCTAAAAGGCAATTTACTTTTTAAGATGTCTAAAACTCATCTTGAGATATCTTAAAATAAGTTTCTTAACATTTTATGGTATCTGTAATAAAATTTGGGATATCTGAAATGAATTTTAAGATATCTCAAATACATTTTCAGTAATCTCAAAATAATTTCCTGGGCATTTCATGACATCTCAAAACCCTTTCAAGATCTCGAAATCGTTTCATGCAAAATGTCTTATTCTTTCAATGGGACATCCAGTCTATTTGCAGATATCTCAAAATACATCTGCGATATCTTGAAATTCAGAGGAAGCTATTTGAGATATCTGAAACTGTATTTGAGATATTTTGAAATGTGCAGGATGTCATTTTGAGATATCTTGAAAAGTATTTTAGATATCAGAAAGTGGACAGGAAGATGTTTCAAGGTATCTGTAAATTTATTTCAGGTATCTTAAGTTGTATTGTACATATCTGAAAATTCTATTGAGATATCTGGAAACAATTTAATGTCTTTTTAAAGATATCTCAAATAATCTCAATTTGAGATATCTTGAAATGTGTGAAGGACAGCCGGGTCCCATGCCCGGCAGGGACGCCTCTGCTGCATCTGTTCTGGGGGAGCCACCATTGGCAGCTCAATACCTCCCCCGGGGCGCTTGGTGGCAGCCTCCCTGGTGGACAATGATTCCCCAACCTTGCGCAGGGCTCCATGGGAGATGAAGTCCTCCACAGCCTGGTTGGGGGCTCGGATGGCCGCTAGGGGAAGCTGCATGACGTCTGCAGCCCAGCTGGTCGACTCGTTAGTCCCACCCGGAAGTTCAATTAGGACCAGGTAATCAAGCACCTGGAACGCTTCCGGGTGGGGTATAAAAAAGGCCAGCCACCACCACTTGAGAGAGCCAGAGTTGGGAGGAAGAGGACGAGGTTGCCTGGGAGAAGTGGTGGTGCCGAGGTGGAGAGAAGAAGTGTGGTTTGTGTGTTATTTAAGTGCTTGTGGGACTGTGTTGGGCCTGTGGGACACAGGGAAGGCGTGCCCCACAGCTGAAGAAAAATAAAGAAACTGTTTGTGTTACACGTGCCTCTGCCTCAGTCTGTGCCGGGTCGGGCGCTATATAGCGCTCGTATTACAAATGCATTCTCAAGTGGAGCAGAGACCTAATTTAAGATATCATGACCCCCGTGACCCTGTGTTCAGATTCAGCGGGTTGGAAAATGGATGGATGGATGGATGAAATGAATTTGAGATATCTAAAAATGCATTTTACATAACTCAAACAATAGTGAATTTCAAGATTTCTCAAATGCTTTTCAAGATATCTTAATTATATTTTCAGATATCTTAAAATAACATCTTGTGCTATCTGTGATATCTCACATACAATTTGAGATATCTTAACATAGACAGGAAGTCCTATTAAACGAATAATAGGAGGTGATTTCGAGATCTTTAAATGCATTTCAGATATCTTGAAATAGATGCTTTTGTGATGTGAAATTTTGCATACAAGTTGATAAATATTTTGTATGTCTTTATTTGTAACTGAGACAAAGCAATGGAATATTAGTTTTATATTATTGGTAATAACAGCAATGGTTTGATGGTTTAAGAACCCATTCCTCCCCATTTAGGAATTTTACGACAGGGTTGGGGTGAAGTGCCTCCAAGTTTAGTGAGTGTTTATCTGCTGAAGTCTCTCAGTCTGTCCCCACAGGAAAGCCAGGCTGCCTAACTGCCAAGTTTCACGGGTGTATGTGTGAAAGTGTTCTCTGCTCCATTGGTCTGAAGTGTGGCTGTTTGGAACTGAATTGTATCAGAAGCCTTTAAGTACCATGATGCCCTATTGGCTGTAAGGTGTGGACAGAGAATCTATAAATTTGCTTGCTTTACCCCTCATTCTCTCTCTTACAAATATCTGATGAAAGAACATCTCACACCATGAACTGAATAGGACAACACAATGAAGAGCACAGCTCAGCAACCATATTGAAACAGGCAGGCTGCCTGTTCTGAAGATGGCTGACAACAAATGAGGACTTAACTAGAGACATTTAAAGCAACTAACAGGTCTGTGTGCCACCTGAAACTACACATCACCATTTATCAGGTTGTATGGTTGCCAGTATTCATTCGTACTTTGCTTATTGTTATTATTTATGAATATTATCAATAATCCATTATTTAAAGTGTAACTAAACTCCTGCTTGTCTTTTACTACATCTTAATTGCCTGAGGTTATAGATGTAGAATGGAAGGTGGGGAGAAGTTATATGGTACAATACTTTATAAACAGGGGTAAGTCTGGGAGATTAGAGGCATTCTGACAAAGGCTACATATTAATAATACAAAAGGGGGAATTACTGTAAAATATCACTTTACCAAGACAAAACAGATGCATTTCCATATATCTTTAATTCATTGTGAGGTATCTAAAATGGGCGGCATGGTGGTGCAGTGGTAGCGCTGCTGCCTCGCAGTAAGGAGATTGGGGTTCACTTCCCGGGTCCTCCCAGCGTGGAGTTTTCATGTTCTCCCCGTGTCTGTGTGGGTTTGCTCCGGTTTCTTTCCACAGTCCAAAGACATGCAGGTTAGGTGCATTGGCGATTCTAAATTGTCCCGTGTGTGTGTGTATGACCTGCGGTGGACTGGCACCCTGCCCGGGGTTTGTTCCTGTCTTGCACCCTGGGATTGGCTGGGATTAACTCCAGCAGTCGCCTGTTACCCTGTTTTTTGGATACAGCGGGTTGGATAATGACTGACTGACTAACTGATATCTAAAATTCATTTCCAGATATCTCTAAATGTTCATTTGGCCCACCATATGGGAAGTTATTTTAAGATATCTTGAAATTCAATTTTATTTCAAAGACCTAAAATACATTATTAGAGAGCTCAAATTCATTTCATGATATCTTTAAATGGGTCTCTACTTCACTTGATATAGCTTAGAATGTATTTCAAGATATCTCAAAAACAACTTGAGATTTAACAAGACATTAACTTATTTCAAAGTATCGGAATAACATTTTCACCCATCTACAATACAAATTAAGACATGTGAAATACATTTCAAGATATCTTATAACAGACAGGATGTCAATTTGAAAGAATAGGCAATTATACAGAAAGCGATTTTGAGATATCTTGAAATCTTGTCATCACATTACTATTACAATATCCTTTTCATCATGAATTAATGGATAGGAAATGTCATGAAAGTGCAGTCACATGGTGTCACTTTGTCCTGAGTAACCCCTAATGTGGTAGAGTAGAAGTGAATAGTAGCTTTGTGAATGTCCGGTGGTCTTTTTTATCTGCCATTGGACTGGTCCAGCTGGTCTATCAGACGGGTTGAGAAACTTCACATTTTCTTCTTGTTGTGGGTTACTAGTCATCACTTGTCACATAGCCATGTGCACAGAATTGTCCCCAAGCTATTCTCAGCTCTTCCTCTCCTGCTTTTCTCCAAGCTGTGCTGGGCCTTTTTCTAGTCCTCCCAGTTCTTTGTCTTGGCCCACTCGTGTGAGGTCAGGCTTGAACCCGAGTTTGTCCTTGTTGTACTTAGCAGTTGTTTTGTGCAAATGTCCACTTGTCTGTTTTAAAGACATTGAAATATGTTGACTTAAAGTCGCCCTGTGACTCCTCTGTGCCCTCTCTAATCCCAATGCTCTTAACTGGCTTGTGATGGCCTTGGTGGCCTGCAGCTGTCACACTCCCATGAAACTGAGACGTCAATAGTCAAGTCTGAGGATGAGCCGAGTAATAAGAACACAAATGAGTTAAAGGAGATGATAAGTGCTGAGTGATCTTATGATACAACTGAACAAAGTGTTCAAAACCTAAATAAAGTGAAGTGCTTCTTCAATAAATAAGTTAATAAATAAATAAATTAATATTCCAGAATAAAAAGAGTGTTCATTGGTGGAGGTTAAAAATCACAGTAAACATCCATCCATCCATTTTCAACCCGCTGAATCCGAACACAGGGTCACGGGGGTCTGCTGGAGCCAATCCCAGCCAACACAGGGCACAAGGCAGGAACAAATCCCGGGCAGGGTGCCAACCCACCGCAGGACACACACAAACACACCAAGCACACACTAGGGCCAATTTAGAATCGCCAATCCACCTAACCTGCATGTCTTTGGACTGTGGGAGGAAACCGGAGCGCCCGGGAGGAAACCCACGCAGACACGGGGAGAACATGCAAACTCCACGCAGGGAGGACCCGGGAAGTGAACCCGGGTCCCCAGGTCTATAAATAATCCGTAGATAAAAATGAGGCAGGTTTTGTCCTTGGCTCTTGAGTGCCATGTGCTCACTCTTCTCAAGTCCACTTCTTGACCTCCACTCCACTGCATCAGCTCAGTCACAATTCTGCATTTACTTTATTTCTTATTTAACCCCCATCTCCTTCTTTTCATTTTTCTTTCCTGTTCAGTTTTCTTCTTGACTATCCTGCTCAGGCTCATTTTAAACTCACTGGGGTGCAGGTGTCTAATTCCAGACCCTAGAACACTAATGAGGACACAGGCTGAACCACACGTGTCTGCAGGTGTAAAGTGCGCTCCGCCAATTCACCACCTACACTCCAGGGCTGCTCTGCTCCCCCACACTACCACATCCACCTACGCCCCTCTGAGTCCACCATTTTAATTTAAAAACCTGCACACAACCACTGACCCCTGACATGTGTCACCACACAGCTTTGTATTTAGTAGTAAAGAGAATCACGCAGTGACCAGAGTGACCAGTGGAGCACAGGACTAGTGTGACAGGTGACCTTAGTGACGTCAAGTTATTCACATCTCCAGTTGGCCATTTCATTGTCCGCTGGCATTGAGGAAGACCCTGACTGAGTGAAATGACAAAAGAAGGATTTGTGAGGCAGAGGGTTTGGACCTGTGATGACATCAGTGAAGACCATGTGTGTTTAAAAATATCAAAAAGGCGCTATATACCGGATCATTGAGAAAGTCATGTGATAGCCTACACTGATCATGTTTTGATGTTCTTGTTTAAATGTCCTAGACACACAAGTGTGAGTTACAAACACAAGAGGGTGCCACTCCTCACACTGGAGTATCTCACTGACACACCCACTGAGGTTACCTTCCCAGAATCCTCTCAGTGTCTCTGACGTCTACTGCACATGATGTAATGGCCGACCCCTTACCCAGCCGGCAGCTACACCTCCAAGACCTGTGACCTGGATAATTTACTGAGTTTGAATCTAACTATCAAGCCGTACCTCTAAGACATACAATTTTTTTCCCCCAATCGACGGATTAAACATAGGCACACAAAAGCAGATATGTAGAATTAAATGATTAATTATATTAAGTAAAATAACAAAAATACAAATATATATAACTATGTATGACCACCACCAAACTAATAAAGTGTCAACATCATATATATATATATATATATATATATATATATATATATATATATATATATATATATATATATATAATAGTAAAACCTTCCCTTGTCCCAGTAACATATACAGTAACACAAACAAGAATACAAATGAATGATATACGGAACGAATGATCGTGAGTCCGGTTATAAAGACTGTCCTGAATACGGATGACTGAACTAGAGATAAATGAGTTGTTTGATTTTCCCGGCAATTGGAGCAATCTCACCGTGATTCCTCGGCGCGTGGTGGATGACGATCTGACCCTGGGGTCTCTGCAGACGAGGGATGGAAGACAGTCCGGCAGAATGAAAAACAAACGATTGTAAAAGCATGATGTGAAAAAACAGCAGGTAAGTTGATCCGTGGTTGTGAAAAAATAGTCTCCTTCTTTTTCCTCTCCTCTCTTATTTTTTTTCTGGCTATTCCCTCCTGATTGCTTAAATAGTCCTGTGACGGATGTAATTGATTAATAGTGAACAGGTGTTTTCCAGGTTTGAGGTTGTGGTCTTCTTCCATCATCCGTCCCCCTTTACGGGGACGGCATTGCACTGACACACACATAAACCGCAAATGGGACAATGGAAACAAGACATACTCAGTACTAACATTTGATAACACTATAAACTATGTAGCCCCGCTACATTCCCAACCCCAACCTTGGACAAGGGAGGGCCGAAGTACGGCTTGAGATTGGCCACATGGATAGTGTCTAGCTTGGAGTTAGTGCCGATACCCCTTTGAATCTGGAAATTGACTGGACCTGTTTGAGAAATGATTTTGGCTGGACTTAACCATTTAGGCACTAGCTTGGTGGAGAACCTTTTGCTGGCATCCAAGAGATGGTGAGTTCTAATCAAGACCAAATCACCTCGCTGAAAGTGTGCTTCCTTACGCCAGGCATTGTACAACTTGGCATGTCTGGATGTCGAACTCACCAACCTCTGTTGGATTCTCCGCCGTAATTCCTCAAGTTTAAATAAATTACTGTAACTGGTGGTTTCTGGACTATGGACTTTGGGAAGGAGTCGGTCAAGTGGGCCCTTTAGCTGTCTTCCCAGCGCAACCAAAGCAGGCGTCTCACCTGTGGCTTCAAGCACAGCGGTATTCAGGGCAAACCAGAGCTCGGGGAGCCATTTATCCCAATCCTGATGGCGTTCACCCACATAGGAGGTGATCATGTTCTTCAGGGTCCGGTTCACTCGCTCTGTCATGTTGGCCTGGGGATGGTAAGCTGTTGTCAAGTTTTTCTTCGGACCCCGGTCTGAAACGATGTTCTTTGGCACCCCCCAGCAGGTGAAGATTTCATTCTTCAGGGTGGAGCATATTTTGTTGGTTTTAGCATCCGTTAATGCAAACAGCTCCACCCACTTTGAAAAATAATTGATCACCACCATCAGGACGGTTTTCCTCGAGCTGGTAACAGGAAATGGCCCCATCAGGTTGACTCCCAAAGTCTCCCCCAGTCCACCAGCTATTATCGATTGAAAAATCCTGCCGGTTTACCAGGTGGGTTTTTGAGCTGCTGGCAAGTTATGCACTTCTTCATGTGGTGGCAAACGTCTTTCTGGACAGACGGCCACCACGCAACCCCCAAGATCTTCAATAAAGTTTTGGTCCTTCCAAGGTGACCACCTAAAGGACTGTCATGATAAAAACTCAGAAAGTCGGGGATGAGCTCTTCCGGGACCACTAGTTGGTGTTGTAGACCCCCAAAGGAGGATGGAGTGGTCCTGTACAGAACCCCCTGGAGGTCCACGAAGTGTACCCGGTCAGTACGCTGCTGCTCCAGTCCCTCCCTGATGTTCTGGCAGAATGGACTGGTGGCTTGTGTTTGAGCCAGGTCTTGAAGGCTTCTTGGCAGAGGGTGGACCATCCTTTTTGCCTCTGCCAAACACACCATCCCCGGTGGCTCTGACACCCTGGACAGAGCATCAGGCACAATATTGCCACAGCCCTTCTGATAGGTCACCTTGAAAGTAAAGTTCTGGAGGCGGAGTACCCACCTGGTTAGACAGGAGGAGGTGTTCAGGTGATTAAATACCCAGGTCAGAGCGTGATGGTCTTTGTACACTTCAAATTTAACCCCCTGCAGATAGTGTCTCCATTATTCCACAGCCCACATGACAGCCAAACATTCTTTTTCAGCCATCGAATAATTCAGCTCAGCGCTGTGCAATGCTCAAGAGGCGTAAGCGATGACATGTTCAGCCTGCTGGATTTTCTGAGTGAGAACGATGCCAAGCCCCAGGTTGATGGCATCCGTTTGTACCTGGAAAGTGAGCTGCGGATCTGGCTGGGCCAGAACGGGTGGCTTTCTAAGATGGCTCTTTAGTTGCTCGACCACGTCCTGGCACTCCGTTGTCCACTCCCACAGGATATCCTTTTTCTTAAATAGTTTCAGGGAACCACTATATCAGCCATCCTGGGAATGAACTTATGATACCACCCCACTAACCCAAGGAAACATTGTAAAGATTTCAAATCCGTGCTCGTGGGATAGTCTCGGATGGCTAAGGTCTTCTCGGGGTCTACAGCGACCCCCTCAGATGAAAGAATGTGCCAGAGGAAGCGGATGTGGGGTTGAATGAAGGAAGATGTTGTCCAAGTCCTGGAGATGTTGCTTAATAGAAGGGGAGTAAATAATGACGTCGTCGATGTATACAAAGCAGATCTTGCCTATCAACCCCCTCAATACTTGTTCCATGAGCCGCTGGAAGGTGGCCCCAGCATTTTTAAGCCCAAAAGGCATGACTTTGAACTGGAACAAGCCTTCAGGGGTGATGACTGCCATCTTCCTCTTACTCCCCTCGTCCATCGGCACCTGCCAATAGCCACTGCGGAGGTCTAGTGTGCTGAAAACTGCAGCTCCATGCAGTGACTCCAGAATCTCATGAACCAGGGGCATGGGATATGCGTCCAGGCTCGTCTTTCCGTTAACCCCCCCCCCGTAGTCCATACAGAAACGATAGGTGTCATCCGTCTTCTTCACGAGGACTACAGGGGACGCCCAGGAGGAGGAAGATGGTTCAATTACTCCCTCGGTGAGCATTCGATCAAGGTGTTCTTTAATTATGCCCTTCTTTAGTGGAGAAACACGATATGCTTGGTGCCATACTGGAATTTCATCCGAGGTGTGGATCACGTGGGTAACCCCACAAGCGACTCCTAATTTTTCAGTCCACACCTCAGCCCACTTTTTCAGCACCGGCCTCACCTCTTCGGGCTGTTCCTCCACAGGGGCTGTCGCCAAGGTGCTTGCGTCACTCCACACTGCCGCGTAGAAACCAATGAGTTCTGAGCCCAGATCTTCTTTGGATTTATGAACGAATTCGCATACCCCTTCCCCCGGAACCGTATATCCCCTGGGACTGAGATGGATGGTCATCCTCATGGTGGTTAAAGAATCCAGCCCAAGAAGTAACGGGACGGACAGGTGCCGGTCATCCAGGACATATGTATCCATTTCCCAGGTGGTGGAGAGTACACTGTACCTCAAGGAGACTTTGCCCAGGGCCCTGTGTTCACTCCCATCTGCCAATACAAATCGGACAGACGGGGCAGATGTTAAGTTGTCTGTCGGTCGGCTAATCTTCTTCCATATATTTGAACGTACTTCGGCCCTCCCTTGTCCAAGGTTGGGGGGGGGGGTGGTATATGTAGCGGGGCTACATAGTTCATAGTGTTGTCAAATGTTAGTACTGAGTATGTCTTGTTTCCATCGTCCCGCTTGCTGTTTATGTGCGTGTCAGTGAATGCCGTCCCCGTAAAGGGGGACGGATGATAGAAGGAGACCGCAGCCCCAAACCTGGAAAACACCTGTTCACTATTACTCAATTACATCTGTCATAGGACTATTTAAGCAATCAGGAGGGAATAGCCAGGAAAAAAAGAAGAGAGGAGAGGAGAAAGAAGGAGACCATTTTTTCACAACCACGGATCAACTTACCTGCTGTTTTTAAACATCGCGCTTTTACAATAGTTTGTTTTTCATTCCGCAGGACTGTCTTCCATCCCTCATCTGCAGAGACCCCGGGGTCGGATCGTCATCCACCACGCACCGAGGAATCACGGTGAGGTTGCTCCAATTGCCGGGATAAGCAAACAACTCATTCATCTCTAGCTCAGTCATCCGTATTCAGGACAGTCTTTATAACCGGACTCAAATTCACAATCATTCATCCTGTATATCCTTCATTTGTATTCTCGTTTGTGTTATATGTTACTGGGACAAGGGAGGGTTTTACTATTATATATATATGGTGTTGACACTTTATTAGTTTGGTGGTGGTCATACAAAGTTACAATAGTTACAATAGTAATATATATTTGTATTTTGTTATTTCATTTAATATAATTAATCATTTAATTCTACATATCTGCTTTTGTGTGCCTATGTTTAATCCATCGACTGGGGGAAAAAAATTGTATGTGTTAGAGATACGGCTTGATAGTTAGATTCAAACTCAGTAAATTATCCAGGTCACAGGTATTGGAGGTGTAGCTGCCGGCTGGGTAAGGGGTCGGCCGTTACAATGATGTGTGTGTCCACCTATTGGTCACTAAGCCCACTGACAGATATATGTCGATGTCCTGTGTAGACCTGGGGGTCATGTCTTGTAGAATGATGTCGGCCTGTTCAGTCAACTTGGCTATAATGGTGGTCACTTCCTGTGACTCCCACCTTACTGTCCACACTGCCTTCAGTCCTAATCCTCTCCTCCCTGTCATCTTCTCTGTCTGTGTATGGCTGGCTGGTCATTTCTACTGCTGCTGTCCACCTTTCCTCCTGTTCCTCTGCCTTGTCCTCCTCTTTTATTCGTCCTTTTCTTCATTCTGTTCTTCTCCTTCTCTTGTCTCTCCTTATCTTTGCTATTCTATCCTCCTTGTCCTTATCTGTCAATAAAGTCCAGCTCTAGCTGTCCACTCCTCTCTGTCTTCTGTCACTTTAGTCGTCTCTTCTCCTCCCACTGAATGTGTTTCTCCTCCTTATTCTATTTTAGTGATTTTTAACAAACTTTAGTGAGGAATTCAGAGCAGTGTAAGGGGGAAGTGACAATGGAGGACAGGAACAAGTAGAAGATTAAAATAAAGAATGGACAGCGTGGGCTTGTGGGACAAGAAATAAAACAACAGTCTGGGCAGAGAGGATGAGGAGAGTGACCAGTGTGGTGGAGGGGCTCAGGGTCACAATGCTGTCTTTATGAACTGAATTATTAAAGGAAATCTGCAGTTGTGTCACCTCACGTCTATCTGTCTGTCCATAAGGGACACTGCAGTCTGTCCTGATTAAACACAGCGTTTGTGTTGTGGGAGTGGAAAAGTCAGAGCCATAATGTGACAAGAAATAACATTCATGAGACACACAGACACACACACACACACACACACTCACCTCAGTTTCTCTAATTTGCACTTTTCACTCCTCAGCCCCTCACACAGCTGATCCACTCCTGAATCCTTCATGTTATTGTTTTTGCTCAGGTTCAGTTCAGTCAGTCGTGAGTGTGGAGAAGAAAGAGCTGAGGAGAGAGCTGAGCAACATCTGAAGGTGAGACCACAATCAGACAGGCTGTGGAGAAGAAGAGACAGAAGTGAGGAAATCAGGAGAGACAGACAGACAGACAGAAGTACAAACAACACAAAGGTTCAATGGCCACTTGTATTCTGACTTTTCACTGAAGTGCAGTGTGAACACGAGACCACTGCCATTCTTATAAAGTAAGGCGCTATATACCTGACAGGGTCTCCTGCCTTCACGCTGGACTGACTGGTGCCAAGTCATTCAGACTGACATGCGGACATCAACACTGGATGAGAACGTCACAGACATGAGACTGACAGCGTCCTTCAGTCAGGTGACCAGATGGACTTGTCACAGGTGACCATGGGGTGAGGATGACAACCTGGAATTCTTGTCTGTCATTTACTACTCAGGACTGGCAGCTCTAGTGGTGACCAGCAGCAGGGACATTATACTCAAATTATATAATGCACTAGTGAGAGCACATCTGGAGTATTGTTTGCAGTTCTGGTCACCAACATATAAGAAAGACACAACAGCACTTGAAGCTGTGCAGAGGAGAGCAACCAAGTGCATCATGGGACTGAAGGATATACCCTACTGTGACAGACTCAGAGAATTAAACCTTTTTAGTCTGAGCAGAGAAGACCGCGTGGGGACCTCATCCAGGTATTTAAAATCCTCAAAGGCATTGATAAAGGAGATCCTGCAGAATTATTTCAGCTTAAGGGTGAATCTCATACTCGAGGACATCAATGGAAATTAAAACAAAGTGCATTTAGGACTGAAGCCAGGAAGAATTTCAGTATGCAGAGTTGTGTGACTTTGAAACAAACTACTAAGACATGGAGTTGAAACAGAAACCTTGACAGCCTTTAAGAAGAATCTGCATGAGATATTGGGACAGCTTAGCTAAACAAACAGTCTTGATGAACTGAATGGTCTCCTCACGTTTGTCAAATGTCTTCTGTTCTTATATCACTTTGCTTCATCTCTTGTATGACCCCTTGTAGAGCACCAAGACTCATGTGAGGCTCCTGTTCGTAGACTTAACTTCAGCCTTTAACACCATTCAGCCTCACCTTCATGAACAGAAATTATTAAAGAATTTAATTTCAACTTGAGTTTGGTAGGATGGCTGATTGACTTTTTAAGAGACAGGACTTGAAGAGTGAAAGCCAATGGCTGTCTGTCTGACATGTTGTCCTCATCCACAGGTCCCCTCATGTCTGTTCTTTCTCCTCTTTTGTACTCCTCTACACTAATGGTGGTCTCAGTAAATTTGAGGACAGGTTCATCTTATTTGTTAGCCTACTGATTGTGAATGAAACCAGTCCTGGTCCAGTGGAAGATGACTTTGTGAACTGGTGTGATGAGTCTTTTCTAAACCTCAATGTTACAAAAACTAATGAACTAATAAACTTAGAAGCAGCACCAGTCACCAAAAGAAACAATCACCAAGGAGCAGGCAGTGGAGATCATTGACAGTTGTAAATATCTGAGGACAATCAAAGACTCACAGCTGACTTTTAAGGGAAGCACAGAAGCCATCGGCACAAAGGGACAGCAGCAGCTCCACTGTTGTGGATCACAGGGGTGTTTACAGCCGTCCTGACACCAACACAGACATGCTGGGCACAAACTGCCACACAGCACACCTTTATTTATAGGTGGGGAAGCTTTGCTTCTTTGCTTCCTACGAAAAACACAATGTCCTCAAGACAAAAGCAGTTTCTTTCTTTCTTTCTTTCTTTCTTTCTTTCTTTCTTTCTTTCTTTCTTTCTTTCTTTCTTTCTTTCTTTCTTTCTTTCTTTCTTTCTTTCTTTCTTTCTTTCTTTCTTTCTTTCTTTGTTTATTCAACTCCTTGGTGTGCTCGAGGTGGATCATCAGTATTTCCTGGACTCACTCCCAGGTGTGGTGGAAGTCCACTTTAGGGCTCTGCAGCTCCCCCTGGCACCCGCCACAAAACCCAACAGGGCTTCACCAAACTCCAAGTCCCATCATGCCCTGTGGTAATCCGTGATGTCACAGCCACCCAGAAGGGCTGCCCTCTAGTGTCCCAGAGGAGGCAGTGCCTCACAGTTGCTCTCTCCCCCTGTCCTTCCAGCCAGGTAATGGCCAACGCCGCCTGTCACACTGTTTAAGGAAGCCGAGTCTTTATAATGTGAGTCCTTCCATGATGACACTCTTTTATAAATCTTGTGTTGAGTCATTTTGTATTTATAAACTGCTAGCCTGGTTTGGATATCTTAATGTCAAAAACAAAAAGAGAAATAAACCAAACTGTAAAATGGAGCAGTAAAATAACAAGGACTGGAGAGTCCAATATCACAGACGTGTTTAACCAGCAAGTGTTACAGACAGCAGAGGGTCTTCTGTCAGACACGACTCGTCCGCCACATTCACAATTCCAGGTTTCACCATCAGGTCACAGTTTGAAAGTTCACAGGAAAAAAGGCAACCAGTTCAGATTCTGTTTCACTCCAACTGCTATTAATCATCTAAATAAATTAAATTTTAATAAACACCCATATCCTTAAATCATGAGATGATGAAGAGCAGCATTTGCATCAATCATCAGTTAAAAGTAAATGTTGGTTTAATTTTTATGCCTAATATGTTCTACCAGAAGTATTACACTCACTGTTATATTTTAATTATTTGTACTGTTTATGTTTGATGGCTGTGTATTTTGTGACGTGTCCTTAACATTATGTTGTGGTCTCCTCTGTAAAACCTGATGAATAACTAAATTACCCTCTTAGGACAATAAAGCTGAATTGAATTGAAGACCCTTTGTCTGATTTGTAGGATGCCATGCAGAATGAGGGTCACTTGTGGACACTGGAGAGCTTGATACTCGACTGTTTATCCTGATGGACTCTCCTGATGTCACACTAACCAGACGATGAGGACACTCTGTGTGTTTATTGTGACACCATTAAGGACACAGACTGGACTGGACTTTAGGATCAATGACATAATGGACAGTGAGGACAACACTGACATGTGACACTTCTGTCCTCGGCCATTCAGACCTGACACGCTGACCGGTGTCATTGACCAGCTGACCTCCATCCAATAAAGATCTCAGTGGTGTTGAGTTGTTATTTTAGTCCTTCTATTGATTTGTAATAAAGCAGGAAAACAAACTTCAACATAAAACATCAGATAGAGTTAAAGTTCAACCTTCAATCTTTCTCCCACTCCTTCTGTTTCCCATAATGTTTTGTGTCTCTGCTGACCAGTCAGTTGTTTGTTCATTCAGTTGAATGAAATTTGTGGTGTTTGGTAAACTCAGATCATTGACTGTGGACTCAGGTTCAACCTAACATGAAGACCTTTGGACTATTAAAGGAGACCAGAGTTGCTGGAGGTAACCCATACAGACACTAAGAGGACATGCAGACTCCATGCTGTGGTTGGCTGGTAACTCTTACTGCTGCTGTCAGCCTTTCTTCCTTTTCTTTTGTATGTTCAGCTCTCACTCCTTCTCCTAATCTTCTTGTTTTATTTCTCTTTTGACTTTTCTCTCTTTCTCTCCTTCTCTTGTCTCTCCTTACCTCTGATGTCCTACACTCATTGTTCTGTCACCTCAGTCCTCCTCCAGTTTGTCCACAGCCACTCTGGTGAGCTCTTCTGTCTCCGCTCAGTGTTTCTCCTTCTGATTCTGTTTCAGTGACTTTAACAAACTTTAGTGAGGACATCAGAGGAGTGTGAGGGAGGAAAGTGACAAAGGAGGATGGGGGACAAGATTAAGTGTGGCATTGTGGGACAAGAAAGAAAATTAAAGACTGGATGGAGAGAACGGTGACAGTGGCCATTGTGGGGGAGGGTCTCAGGGTCACAATGCTACCTTAATTTATTTACTGTGAGTCCACCTCACGCCCATCTGTCCATCTGTCCAAATCTGACACTGAAGTCTGTGCTGACTAAACACAGCGTTTGTACTGTGGGGGTAAAACAGTCAGAGCCATAAAGTCAGCAGAAATAAAATTCAACAAAACACACACACACACACACACACACGCGCACACACACACACACACACACACACACACACAGAGTCACACACACACACACACTCTCTCTTGTTGTTCACTTACCTCAGTTTCTCTAATTTGCAGTTTTCACTCGTCAGCCCCTCACACAGCTGATCCACTCCTGAATCCTCCATGTTCTTATTGCCGCTCAGGTTCAGTTCAGTCAGTCGTGAGTGTGGAGCAAAAAGAGCTGAGGAGAGAGCTGAGCAACATCTGGAGGTGAGACCACAATGAGACAGGCTGTGAAGAAGAAGAGAGAGAAGTGAGGACATGAGGACAGACAGAGACAGACAGACAGACCATCGTGGGTCTCAATAAGTGACATGATGACTACAAGCAGAGCTGGATGCTCAGGTGTGTCACTGAACAGCAGGCTGCTGCTAGCATTTGAACTGAAACACAATTTGAACTCCACACCAATGCTGCCCTTCAAGGCGCTATATACCTGAAGCATTTTCTGTCTGTCAGGTAACCCTGAGTGATGAGAGGACATCAGCCGTCACACTGGACAGGAGTGTCACACAGCAGGATTGACCTTGTCCTCCACTTGAGTGTTCAGATGCACTTCTCTGAGTTGGTGACACCCGAGTGACAAACTCAGATTTCTGTCTGTCATTCAGGACTCAGGGTGAGGGCACAACTGAAATGATTGACAGGAGGCCATTTACAAATGCCAGCCTCTCCAGATGTTCAGTGACAGCAGCTGTAAATCAGTCAGCCTTTATTTTATAGAGCGCTAGTCACAAACTGACAACACAAACAAGAGGACAAATAAACACAATGAGCCGAAGATAAATAAGTGACAAGGGAGAAGTGACAGGAGAGGTGATGGGACACAGGAGGACTTGACAGTCCATTCCAGGAGGGACACACAGAGGGTCACCGGCTGCTCACAGTGACAAACCACTCTGTCCAGTCATCTTCTCTAAGGCCCATCAGCCACCTGAGCTCAATGGACAAACTCCACTCAGCCGGCTGGTGACACGGGTTCAAGGTGATGGGCTTGTTGTGTCATAGTGAGGGTCTCTCTCAGTGTCACTCCACACACCAGCTGTCACAGACACAGTGGACTGAAGAGCTTTGGTGGTCAGTAGAGAGCCTGGACCCTGGACAGGCCTCCACTCTTCAGGGCCACTTAAGCACCAAAGTTATAAAACTGAATAATAAATAAGACAGGGGATAATATAATAAGACATAGAAAAATGAAAATCAAATAAAGAATAAAAATGTGTTTGAGTGTCACTGTGACAAAGTGGACAAATGGACGCAGTTTACAAATTAGAATTTGTGTGCAAATATTGATGAAGATATTGCAGATAAAAAATATGAAAAGAGACAAAGCCATCCCCTTTATTTTATATAGCGCCTTTCAATCCACAGTCACTTTACATGTCTAGCTCTCTCCTTGTATTTTTACTCTGAGCACAGACAGGTGACGTGACTCACTCAGGGTCACACAGCATGTGACAGGCAGGAACTGAACACGCGTCACTGGGATGTCAAGTGCGGCACCTCAGCCACCGGGCCACAGAACTGGGAATCAGGATTAGCCAGAATGACAGAGGAGGCGGGACATGAGCTGTCAGTCAGCCTGAGAAGGTGTGAAGAGAAGGCGGCCATCTCAGTGAATTTGATTTATCAGGCCTTTGATCAAATGGGACGCTTTGGTGTCTTTAGATGACCTAAAAATGTCGACTGACTGAAGTGTTTGATTATCGTGTTGTTAAACATTTGGTCAAAGTGTGAAGGCTAAGGAGGGCTGAAGTGACACACAGACGCTCAAATGTGTGACATGAACAGGACAGTGGCACAGTGGTTAGACACACATCAGGGACCAGGGTGCAAATCTGAACACACAACTGAGCTCTCTGCTCTTGGTGCTGATTCTTTTTTCATTTTTAGAGGTGTTGGCTGACTTCACATTTGTAAGTCAAGTATCCAAGTACATGGTAACAATCTAAAACATGTATATATGAGAGTGACATACAAGTGACAAGGGCCACAAATCAAATGTCATTGGACAAACTCTGAAGTAGCACAGATCTCCAACAAGGAGGACACACTGAGCTGAGTTTGTGTGCTCAACTCACAACTGAAATCTTCTTAATGGCTGACGAGAAGATGAGCCAAAGACGAGGTCAGCCGACAAGTCAGCGTCACATTTCAGGCCTTTGTCAGGCCGCAGACCGCAGGACTTGGGGATCGTCAGACTTTTCAAAAGCCCCAAGGTTGAGGTGAGCTGCTCAGTGGTCTTGTACCACATGTTTGTCCCACTCTGTTATTGTTATGATTTAGGTTTATTTTTTTATTATTGCAAATATATTTCAGTTTTTCTTGTTCTTTAGTGTTTTTGTGTTATTTCTGCTATGACTTTTTCTGAATTCTTTACACTTTGAGGTAGTTGATGATATTTTATATTTTACAGTGACGCCATCTTCAGTTCTTGTGTGTCTCTATTCTGTGTGTCTGTTGTAATGGAGTTCCTACAAAGTGACACTCAGGGTCACACTAAGCGTTTTGTCAAAGATCAAGGAGTATAAAGTTCAGTCCATTGGACTTCTGTGTTATCTGAGTTTGTGGATGTGACATAAAGAATAAGCACACGTGTGTTTAAAAGTCAGACGTCACAACTGGTGCTTTGTGTTTCGACTGCTAGTTTGGATTTCACTTTCAGTTTTGACACTCGGCTTTTTGATCTTTCCTGCTATCATCTCTTCTTCTGGCTCTCGATTCCCATCTTTCTCTCAGTTCCTTTTCTTTTTGCCATTTTGTTTGTAGTCCTGATTTAAACTCTGACCATTTAAAATGAGTGAATCAGTGATTAGAAGACGGGTTTACAAAGATATGAAGCCCCTCCGAGGAGAGGTTAAAGATTTAAAGACCCCGATGACACAAATTACAACTACTTTGTGACAAACTTTAACTGATCTTTCTATTTCAAGTGCTCACACAAATCAAGGTGCTGGTGGTCTGCCAGTAGCTGGTGGGAGTCACGTAAAGGACCAGCCAGTCCTCATGTGATTTGTTTTACTGGAGACCCTAAAGATGGAGGAGATGTTTGAATTAACAAAGGACGTGTTTGATTGTCAGCCAAATCCTGATTCTAAAAATCAGCTCATGTTGGTCATTTGATGTCACTGCTTGATGAGAAGCCACCTGAATGGACATTCACAATGACAATACAAGTCACAGTGCTGTCCATCTATTGAGGATTTGGTTTGTGAATTTAGAAACATTTTAAATATGGATGTCAGATTAGAGGTGGCAGTCAGTTGATTACTAGAATTCAGACAAGACATTCAGTCAGTTAGTAAATATAAAGTGACATGTGACATGTGAGCCCATGAAGTGGTCAGACTGATGACCTTCTCATGTCACTGCTGACCACACGAAGCTGGCACACCACATGGTGTCAGGGCTGCCAGTCCTGATGGTGTCGACTCTCAGGTGTGACTCCATCACAAATCTGCTGCTAATGTCCTGCTGTCGTATGGACAGGCCAGTCAGCTACGTGACGATCATCGGGGGGTTTACTTCTGAACTGCTTTACACCCTAAAGGCCTTAAGTAGTCAGTGAAGAGGGTGGGATTTGACCCTGCGGCCTGGAGATGTGGGGTAGCAGTGCTCACCTCTGTGCTGCCCCCCGTGAAGGATCACTTTGACTAAAACGAGTTCCAGAGGTGAACTCCATATTTCTACAGTAAGAGTGCGGACAGCCGGAGTTCAGAGGTTAGGATTGTTAATGAAAACTGAAACTAAAGTGGCGAAAAAGTGTTATGTTAAACAAAATAAAAGTGAAAGGAAAAGAGTAAAAAATAAAAACTAAACTGAAATTAAAACTGCAAAGAAAAAATGAACTGAAATGAAATACAAATCTGCTTTTTCCATTTTTTTGAATAACCAGACCAGAGTTCAACAATCAATTAGTTGACAGATTTTGTTGTTTCCATTCCTGTAGCTCACTCTCTCCATTGTTTTCTGTGTGTTTTACAAATCTGTTTCTTTACTTGTGCTAATTGTATATTTATGATCATCAATACTCACCTGAGAGTCTGTCCCTGCGCTATACACACACACACTGTATGCTATTGTATTGTACTCCGCTCAGATCTGGGCGACACTCCAAGGCTGGACCTTCACCTCCACTCACCGGCGGGCGGGCGGCCGAGCACTTGGACTGACGGACTTTAGCAGCACAGAAGGGTCTCTGAAGTGTTTGAGGGTCAGTGCTGTCTCTTCATGGCGCCTCTTCATGCTCAGTGCGGACTCCTTCATCACCAACTGATCACCACAAAGATTCTGCTACAGGCTGTTTATTCTCCGCCAACTCTACGCTCTTTATAATCAGCATTTTAATTTATAAAGATATCACTTTACACTTTCATGACATACTGGGCACAGGATATAAATTACTTTAAAAAAAATATTAATATGACCGTAGCACATGTGAAATAACTGAGCACTCACGTATGATTACTTTACATTCTACAGCACACGTGATGTCAGCGACAGACGACGACTCTTCTGTGGAGGGCACTGGCACAATGGCAGCCCCCCTCACACTGGCACTTCTATTATTAGATGAGTCATAGTGTGTTTTATGTCAAGTTTATTAAAAAACGTGTTTTATTTTCAGAAAAATTGTCAGTCATTATCCAACCTGCTATACCCTAACACAGGGTCACGGGGGTCTGCTGGAGCCAATCCCAGCCAACACAGGGCACAAGGCAGGAACAATCCCCAGGCTGGGTGCCATCCCACCGCAGGACACACACACACACACACACACACACCAAGCACACACTAGGGCCAATTTAGAATCACCAATGCACCTAACCTGCATGTCTTTGGACTGTGGGAGGAAACCGGAGCGCCCGGAGGAAACCCACGCAGACACGGGGAGAACATGTAAACTCCATGCAGGGTGGACCCGGGAAGCGAACCTGTGTCTCCTAACTGCGAGGCAGCAGCGCTACCACTGTGCCACTGTGCCGCCCACAAAGTAATTATGGAACTTGTGTTTCCTTTAAAAAAAGATTACATTTTGAATCTTTTTTTCTATACAAAGACGTTTCAGTGTTTAGGTGTGAGAGGCTGCAGCCCCACTTGTACTTAAAATGTTTTATCAACCACAAATAACGAGACCACCTTGAGTTAGTAGCGAGTTCTTTCCTTTCCTTATTTTTGAAAGTATTTACTTTGTTGTCATAATTAGTCAGAATGATGTAAGTGGGGCGTCACTGTGATTTGATTTTGCTTTACACGGCTGAGGGGCTCCACATTCCTGACTACACCCGCGGTGCACATGAAGGATGCAGCTGCTGCCGTTGGACACCAATATGAGGCTGCTGGTGATTTGTGATTGACGAGTGATGAGGTGAAATAAAACAAACTCAGCAATCGGGGAGAGACGACCTGCCGGATTAAGTTGGTTTGTTGCCCCTTTTATTCTTAGAGGAGTTCATTAGTGCTAACCGTTTTATTCTTATTAATGGGGGCTCCCAGAATGCATTACAAGATGGCCACATGTTAACAGCTGGTCAATTTACAAACCCTGTGAAAACAGACTGAGGGGGGATTTTCAGTTCAGGAGGAGAACTGATTTGGGAGAAGTGGCGCAGGTTTAGTGGACGGAGCGCTCAGGTCAGACGGCTGTGGTTTGTCTCGCCATTGGGAGCCACTTTAGCCAGCTGATGGCTGCTGGGCTCTTAGAGCAGAATTTATTTATTTCATGCTTTTTTCTTAAGTTTTTGATTTGAATGAGTGCAACATGTGAATTCTTTCCTTTGGAGTTTTGCCATTGGTTATTATTTTTTTATATTTTTATTTTTTTTCCTGTGATGAACATTTTCTTTATTTTTTGAATGCAATACAACTGTTGTTACATTAATTAGTAATTGTGCCATCTTTGACCAGTGTCTGACCCCGTCATGTGCTTAATGACGTCTATTAGGGGGGCTAAGGAGTGTTTTGCTCGCTTATCTCCTGCCACGGTACACACTGCAGTTTATTGTCGATGAAGACCCCACACAGCTTGTGTTCCCATCACTTGTCACTGTTCTGTGGACACTGAGGTGTGTTTGATCTTTCATATTCTCCATGATGAAGGAGAATCTCGTTATTGCAAAACTGAACATGTTACTAATTTGTAACTTACTTATTATGATTAAAGTTATTAATTCCTGCAGCTGTTTAGCTTTTATTATCAGGCTTTCAATGCGCAGACATATCTAACAATAACACAAAAATGACTTTTCTAGAACTTTCTAATCAGTTGTACTTTTCTTATTTCTCAACAAAGAGGGTCTAATAGTGAAATTCTGCGCTGAAAGATTCATTCAAACAAGCCGAGTATAAATTATTATTTCATTTCCGTTTTTATTGAGCTGCTCTGGTGGCTTTCAGGTGCCACTGTGACACACAGCAGTGTATGTTCTGACATGGACCCTCATCTATTTGTAGGCCTGACACCCCCTGATGGACACACTAATGTCACCCTCAGTGTCCACAGACAGTCAAACTAAACTCATTGATGTTTTATTACTCACTCGACACGTCTGCAGCAGATGAGCCCCGGCGCCAGTCTCCTGATGCACTCTATGGTGAGCTCTGTCTGTGACAGGTTGAGCTCCTCAAGTTCTCCACAGCAGCTGATGACAGAGCCCAGCACAGCACAGTCCAGAGGAGATAAAGTCATCTCACTAAACTTCATCTTTAAATCCTTCCCAATGGCGTCTCTGATTAATCTCTTATTCTGAGTCTCATAGAGCCACTGACACACTCGCAGAGCTTCACGTTTATCTCGTCCATGTAGTGCCTCTTCTGCTTTCTTCTTCACCCACTCCAGTATCTGTTTTGCTGTCTTCCTCTCAAACTCCCCCATGACTCCCCCCAGGGTTTTAAATACAGAATATCTGGCCAGTCCTGCTAAAAATCGAGTGAGAATCTCAAACCGGCCATCTTTACATGAGCCCAGCTTCTCAAGCAGCTCCTCAATGCCCTCTGATGGATTGAGGTAGAAGGAGCAGGCGGCCATGAACTCCTGCAGGGTGAGGTGGTAGAATGTGTATGTCGTGTGTTCCAGAGTGCTTTCTCTCTGAAGGATTTCTTTGAGGAACCCTGAGAGGAATGGAAAGGACAGGACTGATTGGAGACCAAAGGTGGACATCTCCATCTTGTCATAAAACACAAGAGTCTTGTTAGCCACCCCGTAATAAGCCATCTTTCCCAGTTTGACCAGAATCTCTCGCTGGTCCTTGTCTTCTCGCTTGTGATTGGTGAGGATGTTGTGAAGGAACATCACAAAGAGCTCAGTGACAGTTCTGGGGGAAGCTCCTCGCTCTTCTTCAGGTGTCATGAAGTGGCTCTTCAGCACAGAGCAGATAATCCAGCAGTACGAGGGGTTGAAGCACATGGTGTACAGGATGGTGTTCTCCTCCACATATTGAAAAGCCTCAGAGCCCTGATCAGCGTCACCAAAGAACTTCTTAAAGTACATCAGCCTTTGTTCAGGGAAGAACCCCAGGATCTCTGCAAATCGATCAACTCTCTCCATGTCCAGGTCCTCCAGGGCTGTTGGTCTGGTGGTTATCAGGACTGTGCAGCCCTTCAGTAATGTCCCTCTGACCAGGCTGGTGACCAGGGTGTGGACAGGAAAGTAGTCATCTGGGTTTGAGCAGAACCTCTCCTGTGTGAAGTCCAGTTTGTGTTTGTACTCATCCAGTCCATCAAATATAAAGAGGAGAGATTCAGGTTTCTTCAGGATTTCTGTCAGTCTTGGGTCATTGAGATATTTATAGTGCCTTACAATCAGCCTGGTCAGAAACATCTGTGGTTCTGTCTCTGTGTCTAGTAGGTTGAGCTCCCTGAACTTAAACAGGAACACAAAAGCAAACATCTGGTACTGAGTGCCTCTGGCCCAGTCAAACATGATCTTCTGGACCATGGTGGTCTTCCCAATTCCAGCCACCCCACTGACCACCACAATGTGAGGGGCAGTCTCACTTCCAGGACTCCTCCTAAAAAGCTGCTCAGTCCATATTCGCTCACATTTCACTTTTGTTCGCTCCTCTATTAGCTCTGCATGTTGTCTTCCCATCTTCTCCATTTCATGGTGCCACTCACTGTAGGTTCTTTTGAACTGTTTGATGACCATCAGCTCTGTGTATCGAGTCTCAAAGGCCACAGCTCTGGTGCATGGATCTCCAGAAGCCTGATCCTCCAGAGTTCTTGTAGATTCAGACACACCACCTCTGTGTGTCTTATGGAGGACTGAAAGTGATAAAGAGAACTTGTGAAAAAGAAAAAAAACTTGCCAGCTGATCCAGCACCTTGTAGTCAGGGTCACTGAACTTGAAGAGGTGGCAGCTAACCTGTGGAGCAATAGGAGATTACAGATTTTGCCCAGGTGTCTTTTAGGGGGATAACATGAACCTGAGAGGAGACTTCAAGCAGACAGATAGAAATAGGTGTGTAATTGTTGGACATGCAGTACACACAAGGCTACAGGTGACACTGGCCAAAGGCTCCAACCCAGAGTTGAGAGTTGACAACCATTTCCAGGTCCTTGTGGACCTTGACGGTGATTTTTACAATTCTGTGGTGGAAGAGCCCCAGTGGGTCACTTGAAAACCAGTCACCCCAGGAAGACAAAAGCAGTGAGAGTACAGGACTCAGTCATCAGAGGGATTGAGATTTAGGTTTGTGTTCTTGTGTGGTCAGACTCTTGTAGGGTGTGTTGTCTACCTGATGGACAGTTGGGATACCTCCTTGGAAGGGAGAACAGGCTCCAGGCATTAGTGGGGATGGATGTAGTTCTCATTGGCCATACTGGACCAGAAGACAAATGTGTGGACAGAGTGACACTTTGACAATACATGAGTTAAGTGCAAAACTGAGGAGTGGAACTGACACTGTGGTCATCTCTAAAGTTCTGTCTTTCAGTCCATATAAGACTGATGGGATTAGAAAGTTTAAATGAGTGGCTCATCTTGGGGTAGGATAATAATAATAATAATGATAATAATAATAATAATAATAATAATAATAATAATAATAATAATAATAATAATAATAATAATAATAATACATTTTATTTATATAGCGCCTTTCCCATGCTCAAGGCACTTACAGAATAAATAAAGAATGGCAGAATATACAGTATATAGCATTGTACAAACCAGATAAGTAAATAAAGAAGATTAAGACAGTAAATTCTGAAAAAAAATAGACACCATAATTGATGGTCTCGCACACACACACAGGTTACATGAGCATCTTGACAGAGAAGTAAACTGAGAGAAAGGTAATAAAGTCAAGTAGAGCTAAAAGTCTTCCTGAACAAATGAGTTTTGAGTTGTTTTTTAAAAAGAATTCATGGAGTCAGCTGACCTGATTAATTGCAGTAGGTCATTCCAGAGTCTGGCGCTATACAGCTGAAGGCCCTGCTGTCACCCATGGAGTGTAGATTAGTGAGGGGCACAACAAGGTTGCCAGAATCAGAGGACCTTAGTAGGCGGGCAGGCACATAGTGATGGAGAAGGTCACTGATGTAATTTGGCGTGAGGTTATTTAAAGCTTTGTAGGTTATTAGTAAGATTTCATATTCGATTCTGTAGGACACAGGGAGCCAGTGAAGACGGAGCAGGATGAGTGTGATGTGCTCACTGCTGCTGGTCCGTGTAAGGACTCTTGCAGCTGAGTTTTGAATAAGCTGGAGCTGTGATATAAGATTAGAAGGGGCACCTGCCAGTAGGGAATTACAATAATCGATGTGGGATGTGATAAAAGCAGGGACAAGTTTCTCAGCATTAGAGAAGGAGAGGAAGGAGCGAACACGGGATATGTTACGGAGGTGAAAGTAAGAAAGTTTCTTAATGTGATTTATGTGGGCGGAATAAGAGAGGGAGGAATCAAAAATGACACCAAGATTCTTTACAGTAGAGGCAGGTCTGATGAGATCACCGCCAAGATGGACTGGGAAGGAACTCATTTTATTAAGTTGCACTTTAGTCCCAATTTGCAGGAGTTCAGTTTTATTGCAATTTAATTTTAAAGAGTTCTGCTCCATCCAGGTTTTAATTTCACTAAGGCAGGTTGTGAGCTGAGAAAGCTCTGATGAAGTTCCACTTTTAGAAGAAGAGCACAGGTTTATGGGGCATTGGGACACCACTGCGCTCCATTAGATTGGATGGTAAATGTCTGTAACCTACCATCTTCAGGTCTCTCCACACATGTTCTATGGGGTGTAAGACTGAGGTTTGGTTGACCCACACAAGGACACTCAGAGACTTGTCCAGAAGTCACTCTAGTGTTGTGGACTGTATGCTTTGGGTCATTGAACAGTCACCCCAGTCTCAGGTGGAGTGATCTCTGCAGCAGGTTTTCTTCATTGATCTCTCTGGATTTGTCTGCATTCCCTCAATTCTGACCAGTCTCCCTGTCCCTGCACCACCATAGTAAGATGCTGTCACCACCAACCTTCAGTACAGGAATGATGCTACAAAGATACTGAGCAGCGCCTGGTCTTTGCCAGACAAAGTGCTAAATGTTCAGTTTTTGTCTCAGAGTTCTTTATATTGTCAAATGCCTTTTACTTAATAATGGCTTCCATCTAGCAAATCTCTAAAAGATGCCTGATTGATGGAGTGCTCCTGAGATGGACATCCTTCTGGCAGATTCTTCCATCTCAGCAGAGGACTTCTGAAACTCTAAGAGTGATCATTAGGTTGTTGGTCACCTCCTTGACTGAGGCCATTCCTGCCCAGTTACTCAGTCTGACTGGACAGAAAAGTCTATGAAGAGTTCTGGTGTTTCTGCAATTCTTCCAAACACATAATAAGTGTGCCCACTGTCCTCATGTGAACACTCAGAGCTTTACAAATGAGTTTATCCCTTTGCTTCATTCCATGATTCAGCACAACTTGATTGTGGAGGTCTACGGAGAGTTACTTGGACTTCATGACTTGGTTTTTGTCCTGACATGCAGTGTGAATTGTTGGAAATTCTATACAGAGAGACACGTGTGCCTTTCTGATGGATGTCCAATCAATTCAGGGGGACACAGGTGGACTCTAATCAAGTTCTTGAAACATCTCATGGAGAATTAAAACAAACAAAAGGCACCTGAACACAGCCTGGAGTCTCACAGCTGAGGGTCTAAAGACTTCCAGGAATGAAAGATTTCACTTTTGATTCTGAATATTTTTTGCAAACCTTTTTGAAAACACGAGGTCACTTTGTTGTTAAGGTTTATTGAATATACAGTGAAGGGAAGAAATGGCCAATTTCTCCATTTCAAATTAAATCTACAGCACAGTAAAGTGTGGAGAAAGTGAAGGGGTCTGAATATGCCTGGAGTCCACTGGATTTATAATATCATAGCAGTAGTGAGAAGTTAAGCAAAATGACCCCCTTTACTGGCTAACTAGAAAGATTACGATATGCAAGCTTATGAGGCAACTCAGGGCCCCTTCTTCAGGGGAGATGTTGATTACAAAGGTGTGGTAGTCACCATGTATATAAAACACAATTTAAATGTAAGTCGTCTTCAATTAGATGGTGAGCCACAGCTTAGTGAGGATGATTGGTACGATGAGACAACATTAGGGATCAAGGCCTCACATTTGGAGTGTGTTACTAACCACCTAATGACATCAATAGATTCAATTTATACTCTTTTATAATATTAAAAACGCCAGTTTAAAGGGGGATTTTACAGTCATGGAGGGCTTTAATTACCTGAATGTTAACTGGGCTAACCTTACAAATAGCAGAATAGAAGAACAGGAGTTTGTTGACTTAACAAGTGACTGTTTATAACTCTGTGTCTTAAATCTTCTGAGCCACATGCGGTTTCTTCCTTCACCAGACGACAAGGTCCTCCACTAGCCTCCTGTACATCGATTCGTTTCTGTTAGTAATGCAGCCTATGATGGAGGAGTCATCTGAGAATCTCTGTACATGGCGAGCGCTGGTATTGTGCTGGAAGTCCTTTGTGCTGAGAGTAAACAGGAAGAGAGACAGGACAGCTCCCTGAGGTGCTCCAGTATTAAACACCACCATTTCTGACACACAATCCTTCATCCTCACAAACTGCTGTCTGTTGGTCAGGTAGTCCATGACCCAGGAGATTGAGGGGGCATCAAGATGCAAAGTCTTGAGTGTTTCCTCAGTCAATGAGGCAGAATGGTGTTAAAGACATTGGACAAACTCAAAGAACATTATTCTGACTGTGATGCCAGCATTGTTCAACTGGGAGTAGGCTCTGTGGAGCATGGAGATCAGAGCATCCTCAACATCTACATGTGTCTGATAGGCAAACTAAATTGGATCGAGATGTTCTGAAACCAGAGGTTAGAGCTGTTTGAGGACCAGCCTCTCAGAGATCTTCATGATGTATGTAGTAAGAGCAACTGAAGTCCTCGGGATCACTGAATCACAGCAGCACATGTGAGGAACAGGAGTGCCAGTGACCAGTTAGCGTGGGTTTGGATGAGGAGATCGTGTCTCACTAGTGAGGTGAAGTTGTATGAGGAAGGAACAAAAGCAGATGACTAGAGAGATGAAAAAGAAGTGTGAATAAAGGGCACAGTCTGTCAGTGAATTGACTCAAACACAAGAAACAAAGAGATGTGGGGTGAGGAACCTTAGTATTACATGTAGGAAGTAAACATTTTAGATTAAAATACAGAATCAGAGGTCTGAAACTTGAAAGAAGAAAGGCCTGGGAATTGTAGTGAAATGCTCATCACTTACATCAAGACAGTGGACAGAAGCCATGAATAAGTCAAGCAGGATGCCAGGTCATATAGCGCCCCCATGTGGAGCACAAGCTTTATGACACACTGGTGAGGCCTCATCTGGAGTGTTGTGTGCAGTTTTGATCTTCAGGCACATAAAGTCTGTTGCAGCAGTAAAGAAAGTCCAGAGAATATCAACAAGGCTGATTCAGAACTGAAAGGTCTGCACTATGAGGAGAGACTGAAGGAGTTGAACCTTTTCAGCTTAAACAGAGGCAGATGAAGATGTCATAAATTAAGTTTTTAACATTATGAAAGTAATTTATATGGTGGATGCATTTTATTATATTAAATGGAAACTTGATAAGGGTAAATATCACACAGATGTTAACATTAATCTCCATAAAGAGAACAACAGACACAAGGAAAAAGTATGGTGGAGAGTAGGACTTTAGGACCCTCAAAATCTGACAATGTTATTTTGGAAAATATTAAGAGAATAAGATTAGTGAGCTTATTGAGATGCATGGCCTGATCTTGTCACAACTGTTCTGATGTTCTAACTGAGGAGCAGAGTTCTGGAGGAGCTGACGACTGCAGACACAAGACCAGTGGCTTACCTTTAATATGAGCATCAATGGGAGTGGGCTGGAGACTGGCCTGAATGTTCATCAAGAGGTCTGGTCCTGGTGAGATAACAAAAAGAGCCAGTTACAGCTGTAAAGAGGAAGATTAACAAAAGTATACAGAAATACACAGTGAGGTATAGAACCAAAAAAATAACAAAAATGAAGGTGCACAATGAAGACTTAACTTCTAAAAGTAAAGGACAAACCATCAATGTGTGTCCATATTGGGAGTCTGAAATTAGCTGTAAAGGAAAGAAAACTAAGAAAATGACACACCAGACAGTATTAGGAACAGCAGACATATTGTGTGTTTATCATGCTGAGGAGATCAGGAGGCAAAGTGGAGAGCAGGGACTCTTTACTGAGGCCTCAGGGGAACAACAAGCTTCATGGGGATTTGAGGGGGAAACTTCTGAAAATACAAACATGGATAAGCATGAGTGTGGGCATCTGTGGGCATCTAAAGCTGTTGGTTGCACACATCAGTGGTGTCAGATAACAACAGAATCTGTGACTTCCTGTTAAAGTAAAGAATAAGAAAATATTATTACTGATCATCCAGGTGGGCTGTAGGTGTAGGCTTATAAAGTGTAGAAGAGGAGACATGCAAGTCAAATGTGTGGTCATGACAGGTGGCACATAGATGATAATAGCACACCAGTTACTAAATAGTATGGTGGGACCACTGACCCCTTTAAAGACTTTAATAAAAACCTGAAAGAGAAAATCAGAGGAACTGGAGGAGGTGTTGGCATTGAGGGCCATCAAGCAGACGTCTCGGTGTAAGTGATGGACCTGACAGTTGTGTGTCCAGTGGCCTACAGACAGTAATGTTTGTGATTTTTACACATTCAGTGTTTCCCTGTCACACAAAACTCCATTAACTCACCGCCCTCTGTCACCTCCTCCAGTATTCTTGTCAGATTTGGTGACGGAAATCTCACAAGTTCTTCAGCCAGCGCCACCCACAGGCTCACCAGTACCACACTGTCCCTCTTTATTATGTCACTGATGAAGGACTCCACACCTGCCCGCCCCTCTTTTTCTTCTTTGGCTTTGAAACTCTGAAAGACAAGCGAGTGACCAGAGGGTCACATTAGAAAAGACCACTGGGGGAGCAGAGCAGAGTGGTCAGTAGGGTCTGATGACCTCACAATAACAGAAAAACCTGCTATGGAGGGTCAGACAGTCTCAGATGATTCTCCTGAGCTCATCATCTCTGCTCAGCTCTCTGTGCCTCATACTGACAGGCAGACCTGCTTACCTTGGCCTCATCGTTGGTGAGGATGTTCTTGGTGGCCAGGTTCTGCAGGATACTCCTGATGTCGTATTCAATCACATAAACCAGGTAGGGCTTGTAGAACTCGGTGATCTTGAGGAGATCCTCATGAGAGAAGGTTTGGATTACTTTAGGAAACTTTTGTGTTAAACCTGAAATGAAAAGAAAAAAGAAGAAAATTCAGAGATGTAGGTGTGATGGAGGCTCAGGGATGAGAATTCAGTCCGACCATGATCACCTCTCTCAGTCCTAACTAGTGGCCTCGTCTATTCACATAGTAAATATGACGGAATAACATTAATGACTGGCTGGACTGGTCTCATAACGCAGTGGAGCTGCTGTGTATAAGAAAGGGCAGAGAAGTCCCTTTTTCAGAGAAGAGACTCTGCTCCTTTAATATGAGTAGTTACGTACTTTACATGTTTTAAAACTCTGTGATGGCCAGTGTGGTTTGCTCGGTCAGTAATATCACTTCAAGTGAGGACCACCACATCAACAAGATGATTAACAAGACACTCAATCACTGACCACAAAGCTCAGGTTTAAAGGAGTGGATCTTTGACACACTGAATGAGCTCTGATCTCCAAGGCTCAAAGATCACAGTTGTCTTGGTCACTGTAGTGTGGTCAGCTTCCAGCTCCAAAAGAAATGTCCATACCTGGACAGCAGCCTGTGGTGATCAAACTGAATCAAAGGTCCTTTCCGGTTACAGATCCAATGCTTTATTTGATCATCAGATTTAACCAGAGTTCAATTTGGGGTTTCAAGCCTAAAACACAAATGTCCTTTTGGGTTCCTTTGTTGTGTGAAGGAGTCTCCACAGACATGTCAGCTGATCCTTGACTTTTGTCTTCATTTTCAGATGACTCAGATGACCACAATGTTGGTAGAGCCGCAGTTTTGCCCTTCATTTTACTGTTCAGGTGGTGGTAGTGCAGTCGGCTTTCTGCTTCTCTTCTTATTCTGATTAATTATCAGGCCTTGTGTGCCACAGAATGCCAAGCCAAATGGGACAATGCCAACTTGTCCTACAGTGGAATGGAGCTACTGGCGCACATCACAACCAACTTCTGCTCCAGCAGTAAATGATTTTTTTCCAACTTTAACACCCTCTTTCATCAGTGTATGTGTGTACATAATGTTTTCGTGAAGTTTGTAATTGTGTTTAACCTGTGAACTTGTTACAGCACTCTGAGCCTGCACTCCGTGAAGAGCGACAGACAAAATAAACTGAAATATCGACTTCCATAGGCTCCGCCTGTCAGTTTATATTCGATTACTGAGGTTCTGCTGGTTGGCTGTTTCCACATTTGAAGAGTGTGGTGAGTGGCAATTCAATGTCATGTGATGTTGATGCATCCAATCTGCTTGGCCTCCTATTTTTCACATCATCTTTCAGCCAATCAAAATGCACTCACAGCAGTGGTGAAGATGAGGCACAATTGGCAGAGTTGGCTTTTGTGGATAACTTTCATAAGACGTTCGGGCTTCTTGAAACACAAGCCCCCGTTCTTTAGACAATTGGCTGCAGTGCCTCTTTAGTATGTTAGGTGATTATTAAAGTTGCCTTGTTGTTGTCTGAACAGTTGGCTTAATGAATCCTGTATATGAGGGACTAATGGGCACTAACAAGCCTGCCTCTCTTGCCTTTTACTGGTACAAATTTACTTAGCTGTACATTTATATTAGTAATAAACCAGAAGAGGTAAAGGTGTTCAGGAGTCAAATGGGGTCTCTGTCTCTCTTGTGTTTTCGGATTCATTGTGACTCCTAGAAGGAAAACCAACCAACTGCTGGGCCTGGAAACATGCATACGCCATTTCTTAAGAAGAATTTGGGATTTATAAAACACAAACTTGATGCGGATGTTGGTTTAAAGTTAGAGAAGCGTTTGACCATTGGTAAATCACACTCAGACTATTGTGGTGTTGATATTTTAGGTATTGTAAGCAGCAGTGAAATGAAGTGAACAGAAAATCGTTTTTCATTACACTTTTCAATGTCAAGTCAGTCACACTGTGATGTCAGTCTATTCATCCATCCATCTGTTTTCTATACCTGACTCTCCTAAACCCATAACTGAACTGGGATTGAGCCATTCATCTTTGATGGTCTCTGTAATGTTGGCTACAGGATGTCTAAATCAGCTAGTAAGTCAGTCATCATCATACAAAAACGAAACATATACCATTAAAAACATCTAAATATAGTAGCAGAAAATGTTGTGTTTTTTAAGTCTGTGGTAAAATGAACCCTTTCTTATTTTAAGAAGTTAGAAGACTAAGATTTGTTGTAAAATAAACACTCACATTATTGAGCTTAACTCCCATTCAGTGTTTGTCTTGGTCTTTCCATCTTGGTGCTTGTTTCAGTATGTATAGCGTGTTGTTCCCTGTTAGCCATTACTGTATGCATTCAATGAGAAGTCAAGCAAAATGACCCCTTTAATTGGCTACCTGAACAGATTACAATATGCCAGCTTTCAAGGCAACTCAGGCCCCTTCTTCAGTCAGTCTGTAATCAACTGAGCATTTGATTAACTGATAATGAACTGATTTGAAAGTTGGAGCCCTTTCTGTTATTGCTTCATGAAAGAGACAGATATCACATTTTTATTTTTTAACAAGTTATATCTGTGATGTGTGATGAAGGTTTGCTCAGAGCGCTATGCCACTCTTTGTACAGGCAGGCATAAGCATCAGGCACACGTGCACAGCCATTTCAATGATTTTACAAACAACAAGGTGAGACCAATAAGGCTGCTGTGCTTTGTTTAGATTTTCTTGTTTTTTTAATATAAATATATATATATATTTATATATATATATTGTGACAGTTTAAGGGTCCCCGTGACCCCTTGAACCCTCAGACCAAATGTCAGACACCAGATAAAAGTCCAAAATGAATTTATTATAATAATAAATGTGCACAAAGCACCCTCCACTCCACAATACTCCAATAAATCAATAATCACAAATAAACAATCAATACAATCCTCCAATCCCAGACGCATTGCCACCCTTCCACCCAGCTCAGCTCAATGTCTGGGATTTCCCACAATCCTTTTATAGTTCTTGACCCAGAAGTGGTTCTGTCCCTCAGTCCATGTGACTTTCTATCACTTCCAGGTCAGGTAAAAACTTCTTTTCTTCATCAGCCCGGAAGCACTTTATTTCTTCCAACCATGTGACTAGGATTTACTTCTGGGCTGTATGGAAAATAAACTTGTCTGTGTCTCCCTGCAGCGTCCCCTGGCGGACCTGACGTTATCCAGCAGGGATGTGTATTAAAACTCCACAGTGAATTCACAAGCATATAATATTAGATTGGACACCCTACCTTTTACCATAACAGATCAGTTTAAATACCAAGGGGTAAATATCACAAGTAAACATAAAGCTCTTTATCAACAAAATTTTGCCGTCTGTATGGAAAAAATTAAGCAAGACTTGCATAGATGGTCAACTCTTCATCTCACTCTAGCCGGAAGAATTAACATTGTTAAGATGAATATCCTTCCTAAACTTCTCTTTTTATTTCAAAACATTCCAATATATATCAGTAAATCGTTTTTTAAACAGTTAGATTTAACAATAACCTCATTCATTTGCAACTCAAAACACCCACGTATCCGGAGAGCGACCCTACAAAGACCTCAGGCAGAAGGTGGCATGGCTTTACCTAATTTTCAGTTTTATTACTGGGCAGCAAACATACAAGCCATAAAAACCTGGACACAAATAAATGAACATACACAGGCTTGGTCCACAATAGAAGTAAAATCCTGTAGTACTTCTTTATATTCCCTGCTCTGCTCTCCAATAAATGAAAGTCATTGCAAATATACTAATAACCCAATTGTGCTTTACTCACTCAGAATATGGAACCAAATTAGAAAGCATTTTAAGATGGAAAATCTTTTATCAGTGGCACCGCTGCAAGAGAACCACCTCTTTCAACCTTCGCAAGTATATCCAGTTTTTAATACCTGGAAAAGTTTTGGGATTAAAATGCTCAGAGATCTTTATATAGACAACATATTTACATCTTTTGAACAATTACGTTCAAAATTCAACCTCCCAGCTACACATTTCTTTTACTATCTTCAAATTAGAAATTTTGTTAAACAGAAATTTCCCGATTTCCCCCACCTTGCACCCTCCACAACGCTGGAAAAAATACTGCTCAATTTTGAGGAATTAAACACCATTTCCGCATTATATAAAATCTTATTAGAGTCCCTACCTTTCAAAGACCCAAGAGGACATTGGGAAGAAGATCTCTTAGTCAATATATCAGAAAAGGAGTGGAAGGTAGCAAAGCAGAGAATTCTTTCGAGTTCCATATGCGCAAAGCATAGAATTATTCAACTAAAAATTATATATCGAGCTCATCTGTCTCGCTTAAAATTGTCCAAAATGTTTCCAGGGCAAGATCCAACCTGCGAACTCTGGAACCAAACTCCTGTCTCACTGGGTCACATGTTCTGGGCCTGCACCAAACTAACATCATTTTGGACCAAAATTTTTAAGTGCCTCTCAGACAGCCTTGGTGTCACAATCCCTCCTAACCCACTAACAGCTGTGTTCGGTGTTCTTCCAGATGGACTTGAAGTGGAGAAGGACAAGCAAACTGTGATTGCATTCACTACACTTTTGGCACGCAGACTTATTCTGTTAAATTGGAAGAATCCTAATTCTCCTCTTATAAGTCAGTGGGAAACCGATGTTTTATATTATTTGAAATTGGAAAAAATCAAATTCTCAGTTAGAGGATCTGTACAAAATTTTTTCAAAACCTGGCAGGATTTAATCAATATTATTTCAGAATAAGAGAAATAACTTTTACCGCATTTAATTCCCTTCTCCATCTCTTATTTACATAGATATTTACATCTCCCTTTCTTTTGTTTATTGTTGTGTTATTAAAAAGCCTAAAGCAATATTCTCCTTCGGCTAAGCTCTCCTTCTCAGGGGTGGGGTTTGATTTGTCTTCAATTTTGTTGGGTTATAAATTGATCTATTTGTATGGAATGGTTACAATGAAAATTAATAAAATAAAAATATTAAAAAAAAAAAAACTCCATAGTCCATGATGCCCTGCTGGAATTTGGGGCATCTCCACATTGCAAGGAGGGCTCCATTTAGCGGCCTGGGGGTATTGGCTGGGATGAATGGCCGTCCATATCCCACAATATATAAATATATATATATTTCATATATTTGGCATATATAATAATACCAAAAATAACCAGAAAAATAACCAGGCAAAAAGAAAAAGTGATGTAATATGCATGGAGCTTCGCTCTTTCGGGAATATATTGATTTTTTTAAACGAAATTCAATTCAATAAGTTCAGTTCAAATGTATTGTTATGTGTATAAGATATGATGAAAGTCTTATGTAAGATAAGATAAATCTTACAAATGGGAAGTGGAGGGAGCAAGAACTTGGGGGTTGTTGGGGTTGTGACTGCTACCTTTGCAAGAAATGTATCCCTGCTTTGACAGAACAGTACCATCCATCCATCCATCCATCCATCCATCCATTATCCAACCCGCTATATCCCAACCACAGGGTCACGGGGGTCTGCTGGAGCCAATCCCATCCAACACAGGGCGCAAGGCAGGAAACAAACCCCGGGCAGGGTGCCAGGCCACCGCAGAACAGTACCAGGAATCTCTAATAATAAAAATGTTATTTCCAGTATGGTTTTGTTGTCCATTCATCCATCCATTTTCTGCCACTTATCTGGATCTTGGTCAAGGGAACAGTAGTCTGGGCAAAAATGCTGAAACATCCCTTTTCTGTTCTGTTCAAATCTTCCAGGAGGACACTGTGAGGTTCCCGGGCCAGCTGAGAGATATAATCTATCCAGCATGTCCTGGGTTTGCCCTGAGGTGTCCTTGTGGTTGGGCATGCCTGAAAGAGCTTCTCAAAGAGGTGACCAGAAGGTGTCCTAATCAGATGCCCAAACCATTACAACCTGCTCTTTTGAATGTGAAGGAGCAGCAGTTCTACTATGAGATCTTCCTAAATATCTTCACCCTGTCTCTATAGTTGAGCCCAGACACTGCAAAAGAAAATCATTTTCATTCACCAGTTTCCTGAGAGCTCTGCTTTTCACATCTCTCTTCAATATGACTCACCGGTACAACATCTACATAACTGCAGACATAATTCTGATCCACCTGTCAATCTCCTACTTACTTCTTTCCTCACTTGTGAACAAGACCCTGAGATACTTAAACTCCTCCACTTGAAGCAGCACCTCATCCCCAAACTGGAGACGGCACTCCACCCTGTTCCAGCTGAGAATCATGACCTCAGACTTGGACGCGCTGATCCTCATCCTGACCACTTCACACCTGACTGCAAGTAACCCCAGGGAACACCTGAGGTCACAGCATGATGAAGCCAGCAGGACCACATCATCTTCAAAAAACAGAGATGTGATCCTGAGGTCATCGAACTGGACACTGTTCTCTCCTTGGCTGAACCTAGAAATTCTGTCCATAAAAATTATGAAATAAATTCGGTGACAAATGGCAGCCCTGGGGGAGTCACTCACACACCAGGATTGAGTCTGATTTACTGCCAGCAATGCAGACCAAGGTGTCACTCCAATTGCATAAGGACAGAATAGCCCACAACAGTGGGCCCAGTACCCCAAACTGTCAAGGCACCTCCACAGGGCTATAGTGGGGTGTCATTCTTCAGAAATGGAAAAGTCACGTTTGTTTAAACTGAAACCTTTGCCACTTCAAAGTGGACGCATTCAGTATGTTTTAGGACTTTTTTTCACTTTAGGACACCAGTACTCTTCACCTCCATTATAAAAGGCAACAACAGGCTACGTGTTAATTCAGCTTTATTAAATATGATTCACTTTAGAGTGCAATTTCATGTGGCAAACTAAGATACACAATGACTGTGAAGAAATAAATGTGACTTGAAAAATATTGAAATTATCCTTTAAAGGTGAATAACATCCTAGTTTGTCCTACAGTCATCTTCATCATGACCATCAATGACTTTCTTAACCTAACCCCCTTGGACCTTTGGCAACTGCCTTCTGTAGTGTATGGGGGATTCAGGACAGCTGAACAAGTGGGTCTTTTCAATTATTCCTACTCTGAACATTTCCTCCAGACCAAAGCGTTCACCTTCTGTTAACCTTTTATTACTTATTTTGAAGTACATGCAAGACCCACTGAACATTTTTGTGACAATGACAATTTGATTCACTCCCAGTTTGGCCAGGAGCTTACCCATCTGCTCAGGGTGGTCTCCTGCTTCATTGTTGGGATGATAACAGAGCTGAACAGGTTGTTGTATGTCTGTCAGTTATTACTCTTGTCTTCTCTCTGGTAGTTCAGTTAAAGGAGACCCACTGGGGGTCTTCAGTCCTGCTGAGGGTGTCAGGTATCAGAGATGACATCTTATTCTACAAGGTGCTCTGAACTGCCGGACATTGATAATTCTATTGACAGTGGTAGACGGTTTTGAGCACTCGCCTTGTGCTTATATCTGACCATAACCTACTAGGTACTAGCTGTCTAGACCCCATCTCCTCCATCACCACTCTAGTTGTGCACGGTGTCTTTCTGAAGGTTCATCCAGGTGAGTCCCTCCAGTTCTCTGCTTCAATACTGGTATGCAGCCTCTATAACTCATTTCCATACTATACATGTAGCTTTCTGACAACTGTTTCAAGTATACAGGATTACCTGGTCCACAAACCTTTTTCACACATACACACATATATTTTGGACAGATATATATATATATATATATATATATATATATATATATATAAATATATATATTTATACACACACAAACACACACTATATGTAAAATAGTCCTTGTCTTAAGCTGGGGCTCACCACACAAGTAGTCAGGAGGGAAGTCAAACCTAACGACTGCAGTTGTTGGATCTCGTCACCTTGACCAGGACATTGCAGGGGGTGGCAAAAAACACAACTCAAATACATTTTAGCACAATTTCTCATTTCCAAAGTATTGCGAGTGACATGTGCCACATTCTGAAAACCAATAATGTGATGCCTGGTGTTTAGTATGGCAAGTTCTGCAGTAATCTCAGTCCTTTCATTTTCTTTTCTCCGTTCTCTGCTGGTGTGATAAGCACAAGACAAGCATCTCTTTTCTTCTTTACTTGTAGTCTCATTGTATGCCTTTTACTTGTGGAGGAGAGCTCATTGATTGTCTTTGATTTTTTGATTATTTGTCTCTCGCAAATACAAAGATGAGTCTGAGCCTACAACAGGGTGACTCTCAGAGCAGTCTGACTGAGTCACTGGAAATGTCAAACTGCACGACCGACATCATGAGAGGGTCTTGTAACTCTCCATGGCTAAGGTTATGCAAATGAAGGCTTTCAGAATTTAAATTATAAATCTTTATTTCAGCTGTGTTACATTTTTGAGAGTGAGTTTAGCTTACCATGTAATGTCAGACATTACACTCGACTGAAGTCGGGCACACCACACTTACTAGTCAGCCCACCACACTCATAGCAGGTGTGTTTTTGTGTTTATTTTTTGTGTTTATTTCTCATTTAGCTATGACTGTAACTGTAGTCTACTTTTAGCAGTTTCATGAAAAACACTCCAACTAAATTTATATATTTTTTATACGATGCTCTGAATAAACATCTTCAAAATGACCTGTGATAACCTAAAGATCAGTAAACAATACTTTAAAGTCATTACAGAGCAGCATTTCTTGTAGTGAGTTCAGTTGCTTCATTTGTAAACTAAGAAAAGTCGCCCCTTATTTTATAGAAAAGAGAAATGGACAGGTAACACAAAAATAAACAGAACGGGTGAAAAGAAAACTGAACGAGATTGCTTTAAAATGTCTGAGTAATCCCGCTTGATATGTCGTGCTCTTCTTATGTGGATTACCTGTAGAAAGAGGCAGCACAAAGCCCCCCGACTCCGGACCCTCTGTGACGGCGTCACACTGAACTCACACTGAGGCCTACTTTGTGAATGGCTGTGTTTTTAAAGGTCGCTCTCATCTGAAAGCTGTGGTTCCTCATGTGTGTCTTTTAAGGAGCGCTGCAGAAGCACCAAGAGCAGAAAGTAAAAGAGTGATAATAAAAGAGCACACTAATATGACATGAACTTACTGTTAACAGCACATATGGAACATTTAAACAACATTCAACTATGGAGTTGTAAAGACAGACAGACAGACAGACAGACAGACAGACAGACAGACAGACAGACAGACAGACAGACAGACAGACAGACAGACAGATAGATAGATAGATAGATAGATAGATAGATAGATAGATAGATAGATAGATAGATAGATAGATAGATACTTTATTAATCCCAAGGGGAAATTCACATACTACAGCAGCAGCATACTGATAAAGAAAGCACTGCTCAGTGGCAATCAGATGTGAACTCACAAAGATTAAAGCACAAACAGCAAGATTCCCACACATAGTGATATAAGTCAGCAGTCCACCCACTGAACATAATATGCCAAAAAAAATAATAACACACACAAGGAATTTGGTTTTGTGCATAAAGTGTGTGTCTTTCAAACTGTTTGGGATGAAGACTTTGAAATTCAAGGAGAAAGTCACCAAGTTTTTCTCACCAGACAGAGCAGCAACGTCTTTCTCAGATCTTCCTTTAATGGAGATCATTGACACAATCTTCCCACTCAAGCCGTCTTCACTCATCTTTAGGTTTTGTGGTTTAAATGACTGTTTGTTTCTTCTAAAGGCTCCTTTCACCAAAGTTCAGGTGAGCTCTCAGCAGGCTAGGACTGTGGAAACAAGACAGAGAGGACATTAAAATTAAAATAAAGACAAGAGCTGAGTACGGAGATGGCAGACTTAGGTGTGTCACTCATTTGAACACTTAAAGGACATGATCTTCATGTGAAGGTCCACAAACATCTGAGCTTTTAGAAACTTAACATGGGACTCAGGAGCTGAACTCTAGTTGTGAACCCCAAGGAAGAAAATAATAAAACATTTTTGTGACATGTCAACTCAATGACCGTGCCCTCTCTGATCAGTCTGGAGCCCCTTAAGGTTCTCCAGTGGATATGGCAGCCTGCAGGGGTGAAGTCACAGGAGGTTGTCCTCACGTTGTATGACAGTCTTAACACCTTTGGTGGAAACCAAGCTGCTGCAACTACAAAGAGAAGCTTCACTTTTATTGTCAATCACAATAAATGATGAAGTAAAAATCTCTGTTAGAATCCACATTATAAAATCAGATAGATTACTTTTCATTATTTGATATTTCATTATCTTATTAATAACTTCATTTCATAAACAGAAATATGGTTTCATTTTTCACTTCTTCCAAAATGTCCCTTTCTTGAGACATTCATAGATGTTCAATACAATGTGCTGTCTATTGTTCATCTTTTGGCAATAATGAACTGGAATATTTTCCCTTTGACATCTAGCAGTGAGATTTCTCTGAAGAGGTCAATCCTGCCAAATTCAGTTCTTTAGGAACAAAGTGTACCTCGGGAAGATAAACAACAACAACAACATTTATTTATATAGCACATTTTCATACAAAAAGTAGCTCACAGTGCTTTACATAATGAAGAAAAGAAAAATAAAAGACAAAATACAAAATTAAAATAAGACAACATTAGTTAACATAGAAAAGAAGTAAGGTCCGATGGCCAGGGTGGACAGAAAAAACAAAAAAAAAAAAAACTCCAGAAAGCTGGAGAAAAAAATAAAATCTGTAGGGGTTCCAGGCCACGAGACCACCCAGTCCCCTCTGGGCATTCTACCTAACATAAATGTAATAGTCCTCTTTGTAGTTAGGTTTTTCACAGAGTCACTTGATGCTGATGGTCATACAGATTTCTGGCTTTTAATCCATCCATCATTGTTGGAACATCATGGTGTTTTGGGTAGATGGTGGTGGCGCACGCCACCACCAACAGGACACCGGAAAAGGAAACAGAAGAGAGAGTAGGGGTTAGTAAAGATTTTGAATGAATAGTTATTATAATGAATTGGATATACAGAGTATCAGGATTAAATTACAGTGAAGTTATGAGAAGGCCATGTTACAGTAATGTGTTTTAAGCTGTTTTTTAAAGTGCTCCACTGTATTAGCCTGGCGAATTCCTACTGGCAGGCTATTCCAGATTTTAGGTGCATAACAGCAGAAGGCCGCCTCACCACTTCTTTTAAGTTTTGCTCTTTGAATTCTAAGGAGACACTCAGTTGAGGATCTGAGGTTACGATTTGGAATATAAAAAAAAAAATATATAAAAAGTAGGAACATCAGCCTTGAACACTGGCAGAGTGCCTACAACATCTTAGATATCCTATGCAGAGCCTAAGGGCAGTTTTTGTACGTCTTATATGAGTGCCTGATAGTCCTGGTGCAGATCCTGCTTGAGTTTTTTCTACTACTGCTGTAAGGGGTGTGTGGTTTAAAATTGATAATCAAAGAAAGCATTCCCTGCTGGGTATCCCATGTGCTGCTGCTACCTTGTCTTCAACGTCTTTCTTACAGCTCACCAGTTTCCCACTTCTTAGCTTTTCCAGGAGTTTGTCTATGAACTGAAAGGGGTTCTTGTAAAAGGCTTTCCTCTGTCGCTACTCCTCTATTTTCTTTTTCCTGATCATTTCTTTATCATTGAATGCTCCAAACGTCCTCCTCCTCTGCCCTACCTTAGAGCTTAGCTGGCTCAGGGCTTCCATTTCTGCATCATTTGCTTTTTGACACTTTTTCTTGAGTGTCCGTAGCTTGTACAGCCTTTCACTGTCTCCTCCTGGGACCTGCTGATAGCCTGATTGTCTTACCTTCCTTCAAGCCAAAGGCATCACCACATGCCTAACATACAACCTGTACAATGGCATTAATTTTCTTGGTATCATCTCCTTTCAGGCTGCTATCCAATATAATATGTATGTATTCATCCAATTGTGCCTATTTACGATCTGCTGCTGGTAGTAAATTCGGCCATGTCTTCCTCTTGATATCCACTATGACTTCAGATTCGTTATCTCTTCTTGTGCTCTGAGCAGATTCAGCAAAGAGGTCCGAGGCTCTGTGGCTTGCCTCCTGGCCCTGATCCTCCATTGACTTACAAGCCGTACTAAGAGTTGGCTTTCTGAGGGATAGTAAGTGGTTAGCATGGTTGAATTTGCTCATTGCACTTGGACTTACTGTACCTTGGTGAATCTTTTTAAGTCATTTATTCTTGAAGACTCTTGCCACATCCAAACTTGTATTCTTGTATCTTGTAAGGAACCTCAGGCGTAGGTGACAATGAAGGTTTGAGTGGTAAGTCCATTTTATCATTCTTTGCCACAGGTGCATCTGACTTGAATAAGTGGGAGAATGAAATTTCATCTCATCTGTTGGCAGATAATTACTAGGACCGATATGTTTTTGAAATTCTCCTTTTTGTGATGGACCTTGTCCCCTTTTTGGAAATGAGGACTATGCACTCCACGTCTAGCATCAGTGTAAGTTTTTGTTTTTTCTTGAAGGAAGATCATCAGCCTTGCAGTGAAGAGAATGAGGAAAGACTTTGAGATGTATTTGGAATTTTCTATGATGAAGGGAAAAACATGTGGTGCAATAGCATGTGGTGTTGGATGGTACATTGGAAGACATTCTGAGAGAGTGCAGCTCTCCAGGGATTTGTTTGCAAGATAACAGACTGAATGAAGCCTTTGAGATCACATTGCAAACTTTCAATGCCCTGTTTGTAGTCAGATGGTATACAGAGATGTATATGTGATGAATATTATATCTCTTGCTTTCAGAAATGCTGCAGAGTCTGCAGATGTGAACTGACAGGTGTTGTCTGACACAAGAGTGTGCAGATATCTAAATCTGGGAAGACTGAGATAAGGAAATGTATGACATTTTGAGTGGAAATAGAAACAGTGAAGGTAACGTCTGTCCACTTGCTTTGATAATCAGTCAGGGTTAGTGTATAACAATAATTTCAGACAACTATTTCAAATAGACCCCCCACATCTATTACCAATTTCTCTCAGGGTTCAGATGGAAATGGCACAGGTGAAGAAAAGGGAATTGACAGTTTTTAACATGAACTGCAACCATGTCGTCTATACCTGGCCACCAATAGAGATGACACACACGCACTGTCTACTTTACACATATCTTTGGTGACCTAGAGTAGTGAATGTAACCAACGTGTGATTCAGAGAGAAAGGAGCAATGAGGCGAGCACCATAGAACACATAACCATCTTGTACACTGAATTCATCTCGTAATCAGAAATATAGACGTGTAATTGTAGCAACAGCATTAAGAGAAGATGGCCAACCATTGGTGACATGAGCTTGCAAGGCAGATAATTCACCGTAAAATGGAGAGCAGAAGCAACTCACCCAGTGACAGCTTTTTTTTTTTTTTTTGGTTTTTATTGATTTTAAAAACAAATAACATTCCATACAGATAAGTCAAGTTTTACAAGACTTGGTTCAAAACAAATCAAACTCCACCCCTGAGAAAGAGAGCTAAGGCAGCAGACTAAAACTTTAAGCTAGTAAAAATAAGTAAATGGATAAATTAATAAATGAGTAAAAATAGAGTAAAAAAAAGAAAAAAAAATGAAAAAAGAGGGGGAAGAATCTGTTTCCTCAATTTAAATACTTATTCTAAAATGTCATTGATTAGATCCTGCTGGTTTTAGTAAAGTTTTATACAGATCCTCTAAGTGTGAATTTGATTTTTTCCAGCTTCAAATAATATAAAACATCAGTTACCCACTGACTTAAGAGAGGTGAGTTAGGATTCTTCCAATTGAGCAAGATAAGTCTACGTGCCAATAGTGTAGTAAAGATAATCACAGTTTGTTTGTCCTTCTCCACTTAAAGCCCCTCTGTTAGTGGAATAGGAGAAATTGTGACACCAAGGCTGTCTGATAGGCATTTAAATCAAACAAATCACCAGGACCAGATAATATTTATCCTCAAGTTCTTCAGGAGGCTAGCGAGTACAGATATAAACCCTTGACACATATTTTAGGAAGTCACTGCGCACTGGAGAGATTCCGCAAGACTGGAAAATGGCAAATATCATCCCATTATATAAAAAGGGTGACAGGGCAGATCAGAGCAACTATAGGCCAGTAAGCTTAACATGCATCACAGGAAAATTAATGGAAGGAATTATTAAGGATAAGATGGCAAGGACAGGAGTTATTCTAAGCAGTCAGCATGGGTTCAGAAGAGGGAGGTCGTGTTTTACTAACATGCTGGAATTCTATGAGGAGGCAACAAAAGGATACGATCAAAGTGGAGCTTATGATATCATTTATCTGGACTTTCAGAAAGCATTTGATAAGGTGCCACATGAGAGGTTGGGCATCAAATTAAAAGAGGTGGGAGTTCAGGGTGATGTTTGTAGATGGGTGCAGAATTGGCTCAGACACAGGAAGCAGAGGGTGATGGTGCGAGGAACCTCATCAGAACTGGCTGATGTTAAGAGTGGTGTTCCACAGGGGTCAGTGCTAGGGCCGCTGCTATTTTTAATATATATAAATGATTTAGATAGTAATATAAGTAACAAGCTGGTTAAGTTTGCAGATGATACCAAGATAGGTGGATTAGCAGATAATTTGGAATCTGTTATATCATTATAGAAGGACTTGGACAGCATACAGGCTTGAGTAGATTTATGGCAGATGAAATGTAATGTCAGTAAATTTAAAGTATTACACATAGGAAGTAAAAATGTTATGTTTGAATACACAATTGGCGGTCGGAAAATCGAGAGTACACCTTATGAAAAGGATTTAGGAGTCATAGTGGACTCTAAGCTATCGACTTCCCGACAGTGTTCAGAAGCCATTAAGAAGGCTAACAGAATGTCAGGTTATATAGCATGATATGTGGAGTACAAGTCACAGGAGGTTCTGCTCAATCTTTATAACACACTGGTGAGGCCTCATCTGGGGTCTTGTGTGTAGTTTTGGTCTCCAGGCTACAAAAAGGACATAGCAGCTCTAAAAAAGGTCCAGAGAAGAGCAACTAGGCTGATTCAGGGCTACAGGGGATGAATTATGAGGAAAGATTAAAAGAGCTGAGCCTTTACAGTTTAAACAAAAGAAGATTAAGAGATGACATGATTGAAGTGTTTAAAATTATGAATGGAATTAGTACAGTGGATCGAGACGGTGACTTTAAAATGAGTTCATCAAGAACGCGGGGTCACAGTTGGAAACTTGTTAAGGGTAAATTTAGCACAAACATTAGGAAGTTTTTCTTTACACAAAGAACAATAGACACTTGGAATAAGCTACCAAGTAGTGTGGTAGACAGTAAGACGTTAGGGTCTTTCAAAACTCGACTTGATGTTTTTTTGGAACAAATAAGTGAAAAGGACTGGCGAGCTTTGTTGGGCCGAATTGTTCTCTTCTCGTCTAGAGTGTTCTAATGAAGTTCTTTATAAAGATTTTGGTCCAAAATTATGTTAATTTGGTGCAGGCCAAAAACGTGTGACACAGTGAAGATGGAACTTGATTGCAATGTTCGCAGGTTGGATCTTGCTCTGGAAACATTTTGGACAGATGTGCTCGATATATCATTTTAAGTTTAATAATTATATGCTTTGCGTATATGACGCTCGAGTGAATTCTCTGCATTGCTATCTTCCACTCCTTTTTTGAGATGTTGAGTGAGAGATCTTTTTCCCACTGTCCTCTTGGATCTTTGAAAGGGAGGGGAAATGTGTTGCTGGAAAGATACATTTGGAGTGTAATTGTTCGTAGGATGCAAAGACATTGTGTATGTACAGGTCGCTAAGTGATTTAATCCTGAATGTTTTCCACACATTAAAAACTGCATACATTTGAGAGGGTAGAAAAAGGTGGTTCTCGTGCAGACGTGCCACAGATAAAAGCTTCTTTATCTTAAAGTACTTCCTACATTGGTTCCATATTCTGAGAGAGTGAAGCACAATTGGGTTGTTAGTATATTGGTGATGACTTGTACTAATTGGGGTACAAAGCAAAGAATATAAAGAAGTACTGCAGGATTTTATTTCTACTGCGGACCAAGCCTGTGTATATTGATCTATTTGTGTCCATGTCCAGGTTTTTATAGTTTGTATATTCGCGGCCCAGTACAGTCATCCCTCACCTATCGTGGGGGTTACGTTCCAGAGCCCCCCGCGATAGGTGAAAATCCGCGAAGTAGCGACCTATATTTATTTTATTATTTATACATATTTTAAGGCTTTATAAACCCTTCCCACAGTCTTATAAACCTTTCTCACTCTCTTGTTAACCTTTCCCACACTCATATAAACACTTCCTATGCTCTTAAACACTTTCTACATTCTTAAACACCGCAGACCAACACTGCACACTGCACGCAGCGATCAGACGTCAATGTGTCTGCACTCACTTTGTGAAGGGGGGCAGATGAACTCACGCTGAGCAGAAATGGACTTTGTGCTGCTTCTGCCAAAATGCCTGCTTGTTGCTCTGTGCGTTCGGAAGGAGGAGGAGGAGTGGGGGTGTGTGAGGGCTGAACGCACGTTCGCTCAAACCCCCCTCCCCAGAGGTGCAGTACGCTCCTGCCACTTTGCATTGTCAAGGGGGTGGGGAGCTGAATGAACGCTAAGGAGAAGTGGACTTTGTGCTGGCTTTGTGCTGCTTGTTGCTCTGCGTGTCAATAATTTAAAAGCCTGTACATCACCAATTTTCCTGTCTCACTGTCTTGTCTTGCGTGAAGTTAAAATGTTTTATAATAGTGAGATGTTACTCATATCCTTAGCCCGACATCCACAAATCATATGTGTTAACAAAGTGTGTTTTATAAGTTTACATGTGTTTAAAGCATGTGGGATGGGTATTTTAAGGCTTAAACTATAAAAATGTTTATTTATATGGTCTTTCTATATCGCGGATTTTCTCCTGTTGCTGATGGGTCTGGAACATAACTTCCGCGATAGGCGGGCAATCACTTGTATTTAAAAACCCGCAAAGTCGTGAATCCGCGAAAAGTGAACCGCGAAGTAGCGAGGGATTACTGTAAAAAATTTGGAGGTTAGGTAGAGCCATGCCACCTTCTGCCATAGGTTTTTGTAGGGTTATCCTTTGGATACATGGATGTTTGGAATTCTAAATAAATGTGGTTATGTTTGAATCAAATTTTTTAAAAAATGATTCATTGATGTATATTGGAATGTTTTTAAATAAGAAAAGAAGCTTAGGAAGGATATTCATCTTGACAATGTTAATCCTTCCAGATTAAAGTGAGATGAAGGGTGGACCATCTATGCAAGTCTTGCATATTTTTTTCCATACAGATGGAAAAATTTTGTTGATGAAGAGTTTCATGTTTACTTGTGATGTTTACCCCTAGATATTTAAGCTGATCTGTGATGATAAAAGGGAAGGTCTTCAATCTAATATTGTGTGCGTTAGAATTCACTGCTGCGGTGGGTTGGCATCCTGCCCAGGATTGGTTCCCTGCCTTGTGCCCTGTGTTGGCTGGGATTGGCTCCAGCAGACCCCCGTGACCCTGTGTTCGGATTCAGCGGGTTGGAAAATGGATGGATGGATGGATAGAATTCACTGGAAAGAGCACACTTTTAGTCAAATTAATTCTGATACCAGAAATCTTTTGAAATTCTGTAAGTGCTGTTAGGACTGCAGGCACAGTATTTTGTGGATCTGATATATACAGTACCATATCATCTGCATATAGACAAATTTTCTGTTTAAGTCCTTCTCTGATAATCCGCTTTATCTCATAAACATTTTGACAGTGAACTGCGAGTGGCTCAATGGTGATTGTAAAACACATTGGTGACAAGTGGCATCCTTTCTGGTACCACGTTCTAGTTTGAAGTAGTCTGAATTAATGTTGTTAATACAAATGGAAGTTTCTGGATTGGTATACAGTAGTTTGATCCATGTACAAATGTTTGGGCCAAACCCAAATTTCTCCGATGTAGTGAAAAGGTAGTTCCATTCAACCATATCAAATGCTTTTTCTGCATCCAACGATAATAATATCTCTGGGGTGTTTGATTTTGTTGGTTAATATATTACATTAACCAGGCATTGAAGACTGGAAGATAAGTGTCTGCCTTTAATAAATCCAGTTTGGTCTTGTGATATTACTGAAGGAAGCACCTTCTCGATCCTTCTAGCTAGGACTTTGGAGAGTACCTTAACATCGTTATTTAGAAGTGAAATTGGTCTGTATGGTGCACACTGTAATAAGTCCTTATTTTGTTTAGGAAATATGGTAATTAATGCTTGGCAAAAAAGTTTGAGGTAGAATTTTATTGTCTCTAGCGTCTGTAAATGTTGCTAATAAAAGGGGAGCTAGCTGAGTGGAGAATTTTTTATAAAATTTGTCAGGGTAGCTATCAGGGCTGGCTGCTTTCCCACTCTGAAGTGACTTTATAGCATCTAATAATTCTGATAGCACAGAAGTTTATCCAATTCCTTTTGACTGAGAGTATCTATTTGTGGTAAATGCATCCAGAAATGCATTAGGTTGTGTCTTGTATTCTTTAAACTCAGTAGAATATAAGGACTTAAAGCAGAGTGCATTATTTTTATGGTCAATGATTTGTATCCATCTGTTTTGGTGATTGCCGGGATTGCATTGTGAACTTCCTGCTTGTGGATTTGTTGAGCTAAGATTTTATTAGCTTTCTCTCCATGTTCTCCAGTAATGATGTCTTGATTTAAAAATGAGTTGTTCTGTTTCTTTTGTTGTCAAGAGGCTGAGTTCTGAGTGTAGAGCCTGTCTTTTCCTATGAAGTGCCTCACTTGGACAGCTGGCATGTTCTTGATCTCCTCTTAAGAAAGCCTCAGGGTTTCATAGAGTATTCCTGCAGAAACCTCTGAGGATGTATTTGTCTCTAAAAAATAGATTTGTTTTGATATAAATTCTTTACAGTTCTAATCTTCTAATAAAAGTGGGTTAAGACACCATCTGCAAGATGAGTATGTGGGGAATAGTGATTTGAGCTCCATGATTAAAGGGGCATGGTCGGAGATAACAATAACGTTGTACTTACAAGATTTAATCATAGTCAAGAAATTGTTATCTACAAAGAAATAATCAATTATTGAGTAGCAGTGTTGCACTGGTGAGTAGAAGGAATATGCTCTTGAGTTTGGGTTTAGAAATCTCCAGGAGTCTAATAAGTTGTGATCAGTTACGAACTGTGTAATTGTCTTTGCAGTGTTAAATGTCATCACCCCTGTGGCAGGAGACCTATCTAAGTCTGGATTTAAAACACAATTAAAGTCCCCAGCCATTATAATTTTTCAGTATTCGCATTGGGAATGGGTGAAAATGCATTTTGCATGAATTACCTATCATCGACATTGGGTGCATAAACATTTATCAAAATCACTTTATTGTTAAAAAAATTACGGATGACAATCACACATCTCCCCTTCAGTATCAGATACCACATCTGATACCACAAATGAGACTGTTGTATATATAAGAATTCCCACACCTCTAGTTTTCTTTGTAAACCTGGAATGGATCATTTGGCCAGTCCAGTCTCTGTGCAGCTGAAACTGATCCTTTCTTAATAAGTGGGTCTCCTGTAAAAATACTATTTTAGCATTTAGACCTGTTAGGTGAGAGAATACTTGTGTTCTCTTTAATTCATGATTCAGACCTTTAACATACCAGCTCAAAAAGTCAACTGTTCTGTCATGGAGACATTGCTTCTGAACTTTTGTTGTTATTTTGTAGTCTTAACTGAAAATAAGACAGCTTTGACCTTAATTTCCAATTTTCCCAGGAGTTATTGCCATGAAGCCTATTATTATGTTGGGACTTATAATTATAAGGATTAAGAGGATAGATTAATGATAAATTGCTCTCCCCACCCCAAAAAAAAAAATTTTGCCTCCCCACGTGAGGCTGAACTACATACATTTCACAAAGTTCCAGTCCTCTGACATCCCTAGAGACGGAGGTAGACGCGGAAACCGGATTTTCTGATGAAAAAACAATAATGTTTAAAACAGTATCGTTTACATACAACAGATTTTGGTGAATCGTCTAAAACAAAACAAGACCCCAGCAGTGGCGTATAAGGATTAAAATAGAGATATCTATTGACAATACAGTCCAAATACTATAAGCATAATATATGATCTTAAACAGTCAAGAGAGAGTAAACCCAGGGAATGATGTTAAACAGTAGCCCTGGATAAGCATAGTAAGCCCTAATACAATAAGTATGATGTTAAACAGTCTCCTTTAAAAAAAAAAAATTTTACACATACATATCTATATGCTTATACATAATTGTAATTAAAGCATAAAGAAAAAACGCTGAGAAGGGAAAAGGATGTATAATTATGGTACCGGTATTATTGCAAACAGATCAAACATCCAGTAAGATCTTCTTTGGCATGTTATGGCAGGAGGTGACTCACGATCGTATTTTCAAAAAAGTGTCGGGACTCGGGTTTATTGTCAGAAATGGTCTGAGCAGTAGCAGGGAAGGAGAAGCAAGAGAGGCAGTCAGCAATGTGATTCTGTAACCCCTGATGATAAGCTGCAGAGTTGTTAATACAGTACAGTCATACTGCCCATCATGCCATCCACATGCCTGTGCGTTCAGACACTTTGGAGTACAGTGGGGAGGTCAAAGCCTGATGATTGTTGTGGACAGGAAATTTCAACCCCACAAGCAAGCCCTCCATTTCTCAACAGCCCAATTATATCCAGGGTCCTCATTATCAATTGTGGAATACTTAAAAGTGCTTTCAACTTTTGTGTTGTGGTACTTTTTATAACTTAATGATTACATATCTAGTACACCAACACACCATTATAATGCATTTTATATTACTATGTATTTCCTTTTGCTTTTCGTTGACAAAAAAGGACAATGAGGAAAAATGCCATAATTTTGCTGTGATAAAAAATATTACTTCTTGGATTTTTTAATGGACAGCATAGCTTTAAATATTTACCTTTTGTAAGGAACGTAGCAGTATAATTTAACACTAGAATTCCTGAACCCTACAGAAAGCTTATGTCTTTGTAGACATGGAACACACATGAAATGCATGTGTTCCAAATCACGATATATTATTTACTCTATACAGCTCCTCTACTTTTACCGTAACAAAATTAAAGATCTAAATAATTCAACTAATATAAATACATCATCTGTTTATATCTCTCCCTGTTTTCCCACTCCATCCAGCTCCTTCTCTAAGTTCTCACCAGTCACATCTGCATTTGTTAATAACCTGCTTTGTAAGATGAGGCCGACCCCATCCCCACCACACTACTTAAATCCTACTTTCATGCCATAATCCCGACTGTTACAACAATAATAAACTCATCCCTTGACACTGGCTCCGTGCCGCTCACTTTTAAAATTGCTTCTGTAACCCCAATGTTAAAAAAGTCTGGTGTTGATGCTGACAATCTTAACAACTTTCGGCCTATTTCCCACTTACATTTTCTGTCAAAAGTTCTTGAGCGTATTGTAGCTTCCCAACTCACCAATTACTTAACTTCTAATAATTTGATGGAACCCTTTCAGTCTGGTTTCAGGGCGCGGTACAGCTGTGAAACTGCTCTGCTACGGGTAACCAATGATTTGCTTATGGCAGCAGACTCTGGACAAACCAGCATATTAATTCTGTTAGACCTCAGTGCAGCATTTGACACTGTCAGACATGACATCCTACTGTCCAGAATGGAGAACATGCTGGGTATCTCTGGCACTGCCCTCCAGTGGTTCAAGTCCTATCTGACTGATAGGCAAGAGTTTGTTAGTCTTGGCAAGAGCAGATCCAACTCAGCGCCAGTCACACAAGGAGTCCCTCAGGGCTCTGTCCTCGGCCCTTTTCTCTTCTGTATTTATATGCTTCCCCTTTGCCATATTATTTGTAGCTTTGGACTGGATTATCATTTTTATGCAGATGATACTCAACTTTATTTCAATTTTAAAAGTGGAACTTCATCAGAGCTTTCTCACCTCACAACCTGCCTTAGTGAAATTAATACCTGGATGGAGCATAACTCTTTAAAATTAAATTGCAACAAAACTGACCTCCTGCAAATTGGGACTAAAATGCAACTTAATAAAATGAGCTCCTTCCCAGTTAATCTTGGCGGTGATCTCATCAGACCTGCCTCTACTGCAAAGAATCTTGGTTTTTATCAAATCCCACATCGATTATTGTAATTCCCTACTGGCAGGTGCCCCTTCTAATCTTCTATCACAGCTCCAGCTTATTCAAAACTCGGATGCAAGAGTCCTTACACAGACCAGCAGCAGTGAGCACATCACACCCATCTTGCTCCGCCTTCACTGGCTCCCTGTGTCCTACAGAATCGAATATAAAATCCTACTAATAACCAACAAAGCCTTAGATAGATAGATAGATAGATAGATAGATAGATAGATAGATAGATAGATAGATAGATAGATAGATAGATAGATAGATAGATAGATAGATAGATAGATAGATAGATAGATAGATAGATAGATACTTTATTAATCCCAAAGGGAAATTCTCATTCTCCAGCAGCAGCATACTGATACAAAAAACAATATTGAATTAAAGATTGATAACAATGCAGGAAAAAAAACAGACAATAACTTTATATAATGTTAACGTTTACCCCCCGGGTGGAATTGAAAAGTCGTATAGTGTGGGGGAGGAATGATCTTCTCAGTCTGTCAGTGGAGCAGGACATTGACAGCAGTTTGTCGCTGAAGCTGCTCTTCTGTCTGGAGATGACACTGTTCAGTGGATGCAGTGGATTCTCAATAATTGATAGGAGCCTGCTGAGCGCCTATCGCTCTGCCACGGATGTCAGACTGTCCAGCTCCGTGCCTACAATAGAGCCTGCCTTCCTCACCAGTTTGTCCAGACGTGAGGCGTCTTTCCTTTTAATGCTGCCTCCCCAGCACACCACTGTGTAGAAGAGGGCACTCGCCACAACCGTCTGATAGAACATCTGCAGCATCTTATTGCATATGTTGAAGGACGCCAGCCTTCTAAGGAAGTATAACCGGCTCTGTCCTTTCTTACACAGAGCATCAGTATTGGCAGTCCAGTCTAATTTATCTTCCAGCTGCATTCCCAGGTGTTTATAGGTCTGCACCATCTGCACACAGTCACCTCTGATGATCACGGGGTCCATGAGGGGTCTGGGCCTCCTGAAATCCACCACCAGCTCCTTGGTTTTGCTGGTGTTCAGGTGTAATAAAATAAATAACCTCGTGCCAAACTACATCAGTGACCTTCTCCATCACTATGTGCCTGTCCGCCCACTAAGGTCCTCTGATTCTGGCAATCTTGTTGTGCCACACACTAATCTGCACTCCATGGGTGACAGCAGGGCCTTCAGCTGTATAGCACCCAGACTCTGGAATGACCTACCAAAATTAATCAGGTCAGCTGACTCCATGAATTCTTTTAAAAAACAACTCAAAACTCATCTGTTCAGGGAGGCTTTTAGCTCTTCTTGACTTTATTACCCTTCTCTCAGTTTACCTCTCTGTTAAGATGCTCATGTAACCTGTGTGTGTATGCGAGACCATCAATTATGTTGTCTATTAGGCTTTTCTCAGAATTTACTGTCTTAATCTTCTTTTTTTATTTATCTGTTTTGTACAATGCTATATACTGTTTACCCTGCCGTTCTATCTTAAACTCTGTGAAGTGCCTTGAGCATGGGAAAGGCACTATATAAATAAAATATATTATTATTATTATTATCAAGGCTTGAGCTGGGTGAATTCTTTGCACGAGCTGAGCTCCGTCAAGGTGGGGTGTGGGACAGCAGGCTGCTGGCTGCTTGTGCTGATCGACACATTTACATAACAAAAGACGCTGATGGAGAGGTGCGAAGGGATTTAAGGTGGCCCAGGATTATGAGGTTTTTCATAGGCTTCGGGAATTCTAGAGTTAAACAATTTTAGATCTCAGAAAGCAGAAACATTAGATATGCCAAATTGACAAAAGAAGAACAAGCTGAGTCACAAGGCAAAGCTCTCAATTTACCAGTCAATCTACGTCCCTACTCTCACCTATTGTCATTAGCTCTGGATAATAACTGAAAGAATGAGATTACAAGCAGCTGAAATGAACTTTTTCCACAGGGTAGCTGGGCCCTCCCTTTGGGAAAGGGTGAGAAGTGCAGACATCTGGGAGAGGTTTGGAGTAGAGCCTCTGACCGTCCGCATTGAGGGCATCCAATTGAGGTGGTTTGGGCATCTACTATGGATACCCCCTGGATGCCTCCCTGTGGAGGTTTTACAGGGATGACCAGCTGGGAGTAGATCCTGGGGAAGACCCAGGGCTCGCTTGGAGGATTATATCTCCCAGATGGTCTAAGAAGACCTTGAGGTAGCACAGTATGAGTTGGCATGTGTGACTGGGGAAAGGGACTTATGGGCGTAACTGCTAAGACTGTTACCCCAGCGTCCCAGCTTTGAATAAGTGGTGCAAAATGAAATGAAATGTGAGGAACAATACAACAACATTAGATAACAGCTTATGAGATGACACTTTGTTGCCTCGATTACCAAGCACAACTTGCCCTAATCTTCTTTGGTGGAACCGAAACTGACTGAAATAAACCTGGCTTGTTGATTCACTGAGTGAACTTCATGGCATATCACCTCATGTTCACAGTAACAGAGTGCTGACTGGAGGACCTAAGTAAATATGAGCTGAACATTTCAAAGTATTTAAAGTTCAAACATGAAAACAAGAACCCTACACTACATCACAGCCCATAGAATGCTGACAGAAGAGCACAATGGAGCAGAGATGGAAGAGTGGACAAAACCAATAATATGGAGTTTAGAGCCACTAGAGAGAGCTTATGGCAAGAAGCAAACTGTGGAAATTACCTCAACCACTCCAGAAAAATGAGGGATGTCACTGGTGATGTCATTTCCTGGCATAGCTGAACCATCGATTATATGTGCTGTTTGAGGATGTCCTATTGTGCTCATCTGTCAATGTTCTACTGGCTGTAATGGAGTGACATTGAGAGCTTTTACAGATTGAAAGGTGCGTTTCCACACACATTTTAAGAACTGAAAAATTATTACAACTATTTGTTGTTGACATCATGGATGCTGCAATTCTTTAGGAAATTAGTTTAGCTTTGACCAAGCTATCATCTTTGATTTCAAGTGTGTTATTATAAGGGCTTCTTTTGTAATTCTTTTTTTCTTTTGTAATATATTTTCTTTTTTGTACTTGGGAAGGAAATGATTGGGTGTAGCACACTATGCATAACTGCAGTATTTGACTAATATATTTATGTAAATCTCCTCCACAATCAGCCTGTTTGTAATTTTTAAAGGTTAGCTTGTTATCTGAATTAGTAAAACTTACAGCTGCTCTCCTTCTCATCGTACTTTGGGACAATTTTATGTTATGTGCAGTGGAAGTCAAACTTTTGCTTGCTATGTTATGGGAGTCTGCTAAAGTAATAACACTAAAGAGTCGCTTGTTCTTTTTGTTTTTTCTGTTATTTGTCTTAAAGTTTAGACAAAAGGCACCTGTAGCTCCACACCTTCAAATATGGAGGTGCCCATAACATCAATGCCAGGACTACAGGAAAGCTTTGCCAGTTCAACAGCTTATTTATTTCTTTATATATTTATTATTAATTTATTTTGGTATTTACATTAACATTTATTTGCTTGGCATACACTTTTATCCAAAGTGATTTACAACAGAGGTAAACATAATCGAGTAACATTAGCCTCGGGTCTGTTTGTTCAGCAAGTGTAGTAGGATAGGGAACAAAGGATGATTACCACAAGTGCAAAGATGTAATGCCTAATAATTTACAATCATTACAGTAATTAAACTTAAACTACAAGTTAATCATCAAAATAAAAGATGACAGTACATAGTTGTTTTATTCCCCAATCCATTAAACAAATGTTCACAGCACAGATGGGACTTCAATTGCTTCTTAAATACTTTGAGGGATTCAGCAGGCCGGATGAAGATTTGCACCTCGTTCCACCAACTAGGAACTACATACAGTAGAAAGTAGGAAAGTGTAGGAAAAGAGTCTGGATTGAGACTTGGTGCCATAAAGAGGTGGCATCACCAGACGCTGTTCACTGGCAGGCCTGAATAGGCGAGAAGGAGCAGAGCACCACACCAGAGAATCCATCTACACAGGTGCTGACCCATTTTGTATCTTGTATTAATCTCCTAAGGGAAATTGTCTTTTCATATGACCTTTTGAGATCAGAGTGCAGGGTTAGCCATTGCACAGCACCCCGGTACCAATGTTCAGATTAAGAGTCTTGCTCAAGGGCCCAACAGAGTAGGATTCCTTCTGGCAGTAGCGGGATTTGATCCAGCAACCTTTCAGATGCCAGTGCAGACCCTTAGCCTCTGAGCCACCAAGGTTTGCATTACCAGCCTCTTGTTTTATTATTTAAATGATCTTTTATTTTAAGTACAATTACCTGTCCGATATAAGTTATTTTTAACTAAGACTGGTTCAGGTTTGATATTAGTACAAAATAACGTTGAACAGTCAGAGAGTTTGTCTGGTCCTGAGTCAGGCACTGCTTGTGGCCTTTACATCAACGTCATTTTATTTAATGGCTGCTAATGAAATCTCTCTGTGTCTGCTCTCAGAATGGGGGCTCCCGACACATCAGCCGCAAAGAACTGCTAAAGTTGGTTTGAAAATAATGAACTGCCGAGATTTGTTTAAACTAAAATGATAAGTTTACAAGTGACATGAAGTAAAAAAGAAACAAAACCGATATTGACCATACAGCATGTTTAATGGAAGTCTCAGGGTATTTGTGTAAAGACCAAACAAGAACAATAACAACTAGAAACTGCCTGCCTTGAAGTACAATGAGCGATGAATTGGTGCAGGGCCTGTAACAGCCATACAGGTGAAACCACGTGATCTGTGAGAACTGCTCTCAAATAAGACCAGAAAAACGGGATTTACAGGAAACACACGGCTGCATCTCAACTCACAAGCAGGGACTTCTCAGGTACTGTGATTATTATGGGCCACTTCAGGAGTCTGTGACAAAGCTATCCATTTGTAACACAGAAAACACAATGTAGATGTGTTCAAGAGGGGCATAACTGTCACATATAAAAGACACATGGGGTCTGACTTATCAGAATTCTGTCCAGATTAAGTGGGTCTAAGAAAACAAATAATAAACAAAATGGACTGCCAGGCCCTTCAAGCACTGCTGTAGTCAGCGAGTGAGCACAATTAACACCAGTTTGACTGAATAGTGAGGTGGCCTACAACAAAGAGAACTTCAGTCCATGGCACCTTGTCTATCTATGCCACACTTATGGGGGATTTCAGAATTCCTAAGTCATCAGTGCTTTAATAGAAACAGTTACATGGATGGAGCCTCAGATTCACATAAGCGTTTCCTTCTTGCACTGTTTGTGAGAATGTGATAAACCAAACACCTATTAAAGAAGACCAGTTCATGAAACTTCATCCTACTTTGCAGACCCTGACTTCAATTATTTCTTTTCAGATAAAATTGCCCAGCATCTCCACTCAGGTTGTTTTTTTAACTGTGTTGTCCTCATTTTATCACAGCTACATAATAGAAGTATGGAATGCTGTTTCCTTGTTTTACTTGAAACCATTCCTCAGGTGTTAACAGTCGGCCATGTAGATCCTGGTCTCCATTGATCCTGACCACAGCATCCTCTGCCCTCAGACCAACACTTTCAAATCTCTTGTTACCAAATCTCTCTACCTAAGCAATCGGCCATCCTTCACATGTCTTTTCATCCACCAACAGCATGCATTTCTAACTGGGGTGTCCGCACCATGTCACCCTACTTCCCATGATACCCCTGACATCTTGCTGACATCCTTATTTCTATTTTCTTTCTGTTCTGATGAGCAGCTCCTACTTCTTTTTGATGGCCCAAATTGCATCTCCATACATCAGCACTGTTTGGACTCCTGTCTTATGTAACTTACAGTTACGTTTTCTTGACAGTCTTTGACCATTTGTACCTCCTTCCACTTTCTTCCATTTCTCAATCCTGCATCAGTTCCATGATGGCTGTTTGACAACCACATCTTGTGTCAAACACCAAGGCCAGATATGCGACTTGGTGGACTTGTTTGAGCTCTATATTTCGGCTGTCTATGGCTCATATTCTCTCATCTGCTTCTTTACGACACATGATAACATCTGTATTTCCAGCATTTACTTTTAATCTTTTTCTGTTTTGTTGAAAAATATTTATTTTAATACCTAAACTTTAAATTATAGCAAGACAGCAAGGTTACAATCATCAATTCTTTGATTCTTGGTCTAGGAATGGCTTCACTATTAACATCCTAATGTGGCCTCCTCTTTATTCACAAAGAAGAAATTCCAGTGATTATGTTCTTTACTTCCATCCTAGTGCTTCACAATGGTGACAAAAGTAAAAAGAAAATCATTCCACAAAAAAAAAAGAAAACGTCCAACTTCCATTATTTATTACCCAAGCACATATATCCATCCATCCATTGTCTCCCGCTTAGGTCGGGTCGCGGGGGCAGCAGCTTGAGCAGAGATGCCCAGACTTCCCTCTCCCCGGCCACTTCTTCTAGCTCTTCCGGGAGAATCCCAAGGCGTTCCCAGGCCAGTCGAGAGACATAGTCCCTCCAGCGTGTCCTGGGTCTTCCGCGGGGCCTCCTCCCGGTTGGACGTGCCCAGAACACTTCACCAGGGAGGCGTCCAGGAGGCATCCTGATCAGATGCCTGAGCCACCTCATCTGACTCCTCTCGATGCGGAGGAGCAGCGGCTCTACTCTGAGCCCCTCCCGGATGACTGAGCTACTCACCCTATCTTTAAGGGAGAGCCCAGACACCCTGTGGAGGAAACTCATTTCAGCCACTTGTATTCGCGATCTCCTTCTTTCGGTCACTACCCATAGCCATAGGTGAGGGTAGGAACATAGATCGACTGGTAAATTGAGAGCTTTTCCTTATGGCTCAGCACCTTTTTCACCACGACAGACCGATGCAGAGCCCGCATTACTGCGGATGTCGCACCGATCCGCCTGTCGATCTCATGCTCCATTCATCCCTCACTCGTGAACAATACCCCGAGATACTTGAACTCCTCCACTTGGGGCAGGATCTCGCTACCAACCCTGAGAGGGCACTCCACCCTTTTCCGGCTGAGGACCATGGTCTCGGATTTGGAGGTGCTGATTCCCATCCCAGCCGCTTCACACTCGGCTGCGAACCGATCCAGAGAGAGCTGAAGATCACGGCCTGATGAAGCAAACAGGACAACATCATCTGCAAAAAGCAGTGACCCAATCCTGAGCCCACCAAACTGGACCCCCTCAACACCCTGGCTGCGCCTAGAAATTCTGTCCATAAAAGATATGAACAGAATCGGTGACAAAGGGCAGCCCTGGCGGAGTCCAACTCTCACTGGAAACGGGTTCGACTTACTGCCGGCAATGCGGACCAAGCTCTGGCACCGATCGTACAGGGACTGAACAGCCCTTATCAGGGGGGCCGGTACCCCATACTCTCGGAGTACCCCCCACAGGATTCCCCGAGGGACAGGGTCGAATGCCTTTTCTAAGTCCACAAAACACATGTAGACTGGTTGGGCAAACTCCCATGCACCCTCCAGGACCCTGCTAAGGGTATAGAGCTGGTCCACTGTTCCGCGACCAGGACAAAAACCACACTGTTCCTCCTGAATCCGAGGCTCGACTATCCGACGGACCCTCCTCTCCAGGACCCCTGAATAGACTTTTCCAGGGAGGCTGAGGAGTGTGATCCCTCTGTAGTTGGAACACACCCTCCGATCCCCCTTCTTAAAGAGGGGGACCACCACCCCGGTCTGCCAATCCAGAGGCACTGTCCCTGATGTCCATGCGATGTTGCAGAGGCGTGTCAGCCAAGACAGTCCTACAACATCCAGAGCCTTGAGGAACTCCGGGCGTATCTCATCCACCCCCGGGGCCCTACCACCAAGGAGTTTTTTGACCACCTCGGTGACCTCAGTCCCAGAGATGGGGGAGCCCACCTCTGAGTCCCCAGGCTCTGCTTCCTCATTGGAAGGCCTGTTAATGGGATTGAGGAGGTCTTCGAAGTATTCCCCCCACCGACCCACAACGTCCCGAGTCGAGGTCAGCAGCGCACCATCCCCACCATATACAGTGTTGACACTGCACTGCTTCCCCTTCCTGAGACGCCGGATGGTGGACCAGAATCTCCTCGAAGCCGTCCGAAAGTCATTCTCCATGGCCTCCCCAAACTCCTCCCACGCCCGAGTTTTTGCCTCAGCAACCACCAAAGCCGCATTCCGCTTGGCCTGCCGGTACCTATTAGCTGCCTCCAGAGTCCTACAGGACAAAGGGACAGGTAGGACTCCTTCTTCAGCTTGACAGCATCCCTCACCGCCGGTGTCCACCAATGGGTTCGGGGATTGCCGCCATGACAGGCACCGACTACCTTATGGCCACAGCTCCGGTCAGCCGCCTCAACAATAGAGGCACGGAACATGGCCCATTTGGACTCAATGTCCCCCACCTCCCTCGGGACGTGGTCGAAGTTCTGCCGGAGGTGGGTGTTGAAGCTACTTCTGACAGGGGGCTCTGCCAGACGTTCCCAGCAGACCCTCACAACACGTTTGGGCCTACCACGCCTGACCGGCATCCTCCCCCACCATCGAAGCCAACTCACCACCAGGTGGTGATCATTTGACAGCTCCGCCCCTCTCTTCACCCGAGTGTCCAAGACATGTGGCCGCAAGTCCGACGACACGACCACAAAGTCGATCATCGAACTGAAGCCTAGGTTGTCCTGGTGCCAAGTGCACATATGAACACCCCTATGCTTGAACATGGTGTTCGTTATGGACAATCCGTGATGAGCACAGAAGTCCAATAACAAAACACCGCTCTGGTTCAGATCGGGGGGGCCATTCCTCCCAATCACGCCCTTCCAGGTCTCACTGTCATTGCCCACGTGAGCATTGAAGTCTCCCAGCAGTACAAGGGAGTCCCCAGAAGGTATGCCCTCTAGCACCCCCTCCAGGGACTCCAAAAAGGGTGGGTACTCTGAACTGCTGTTCGGTGCATACGCACAAACAACAGTTAGCACCCGTCCCCCCACCCGAAGGCGGAGGGAGGCTACCCTCTCGTCCACCGGGGTAAACCCCAATGTACAGGTTCCAAGTCGGGGGGCAATAAGTATACCCATACCCACTCGGCGTCTCTCACTGGGGGCAACTCCAGAGTGGTACATAGTCCAGCCCCTCTCAAGGAGATTGGTTCCAGACTCCAAGCTGTGCGTTGAGGTGAGTCCAACTATATCTAGCCGGAACCTCTCAACCTCGTGCACTAACTCAGGCTCCTTTCCCTTCAGAGAGGTGACATTCCACATCCAAAGAGCCAGCTTCTGTAGCCGAGGATCGTACCGCCAAGGTCCCCTCCTTCGGCCACCACCCAACTCACACTGCACCCGACCTCCTTGGCCCCTCCCATAGGTGGTGAGCCCATGGGAAGGACATATATTCCTAAAGCTGTTTATCATATACTACAAATGACAATTCACAATGACACTTGACACAGTTGTCTTATACACAAAACCCCAACAACACGCCACACAAAAACACCTCTCTACACTCTAAAAAATGAAGGGGCCAGAATTGTTTTTCAGGGCAATGCCAAAGGGGATCATTTTTGGCTCCAAAAGGCCCTTCCACATGAAGGTTCCAGAAAGACCTTTTATTTATTTAGATCCATAATCTGCTCCTTACAGTAAACAACCACAAATAGATGGTAACAGCCTTGTGAAACACCAGTTACAAGGACTCTTGCTGTGTTTCATATCACAGGCTATGTTCAGGATTTCTTGATCTATGAATGCCCTGCTAAGTACTCTACCATACAGTAAAGACTTCATTTTGTTTTTCTAAATATCAAGCACAGAGTACAGAGAACTTCATGTGCAAAAACCCTTCTCACAATGAACTGGCGCATTGTTGTGCAACAGTTTTACAATAATCCACACAACCCACTACTGAAATTATTCCATGAAGAACATTTAGCACATAAGCCACATTTACATCAAGACTCTAATCTGAGCTGGTATTGGTTCCACCAAAGAAAATTAATGCAAGTCACGCTTGGCAACCAAGAAAATTAAGTGTCAACCCTCAGCCTGGCACATGCCAGCGTAAAAGTGAAGTTGAGCGTAATGTCGTTGAGTCCACAAAAGTCCCATCAAATGAGAAAGAGAACTTCATGAAAAGTTTCCAATGTATTTTGTTCTTTGTAGACTGTCTAATTTAGTGGAATTCTTGTATAAATTAATCTTACATGTTCACTACAAAATAACAAATCCTCATAGCCTAAACCATTGATTAAAAATGAACGCCATTTCAATTGTCATTCATTTCCACCTTTTTCGTGATGTTAATGGAGATTTGTTTTAACATATCTAATGTTGCTGCATTCTCAATATTGATGAAATTATTAATCTGCCATTCGTTACCAAGTGGTAAGACTACATTAAAAACTCTACTGTTTATTGAAAAATGACAATATATATCACATTTAAATTATTACAACATTTGTTCCCATTGCCATTTTTGTTAGTGAAAGACAAAAGAAAATTTTAAAAAAGTAATAAAAGGTTTGTGTTCCATATTAACATCATTTTACTGTATACTGTATTTATAAAAGAGAGTCCCAATTCTAAGTCAGAGTAGTTCAGAGATGTGTAATGTTCAAGAAAAGAAAGTCACACTTAAAGAGCTTACAGGGCCAACCCTGGTGGGCTCCTGCTGTTGTATTTTAAACATTCAGCACAAAAGAAGGTTAGAAAGAAAGCCCCTTGTCATGATAGTATTTGTATGCACATTGTAAAATAATAAAAAGTAACATAGATACAACTGCATGTTACTTCAATAATTAAATACATTTGAACTCTTTATTATTTTTATAATAGTCCAGGAGTAAAATATAAAAAAAAAAAAAATGTTCTGCAATTGAGGATACGCCAGAAAACAGAAACACTCGTTATAACAATTGTCAAGTCTGGGCTGGCACTCATGGTGCTGATTTTCACAAAGATGTCTGTGATTACATTAAAGGCCTAAAAAGGTGGGCTGCATTCAAAACTCTTGTGAGATCATCCAAGGTGTGTTTATTCCTTGAAAGTCCATTAAGTGAGGAGCTCAGACTGTCTGCAGCAAAGAGAAAAAGGACAACACAGACCTCTTGGAATTTGCAAAAAAACAACTTTCTATGCAATTAGATGGAGACAAACATTGCAAAGACAACTCACTGGAGCCAATGCCATGACTGCTGTGTGTGGAATAATAAAAATTTGAATCAAAATATTAAATAATAGTTGAACAAAGAATCTTGGGCTGAGGGCCTTTTGACCTAGACAAAGGGAGGGGAAGAAGATCTCATGACTACACCTTAGTGCAACAGATATTTTTGTACTTAGATAAACAAGTCTAAAACGCCTGGGGCCTCATGTATAACGCCGTGCGTAGAACTCACACTATAACATGGCGTAAGCACAAAAGCGGGATTGTGCGTACGCACAGAAAAATCCAGATGCAGGAATCTGTGCGCACGCATACTTTCACGTTCTTCTACTACATAAATCCCGATTTGCGTGAAAAGAAACGCACGTGCACGCGCCTTCTGTCCCGCCCCAACTCCTCCCAGAATTACGCCTCTTTGAATATGCAAATCAATATAAATAGCCTTCTGAGAAAAGACAATGGGAAAAGCACAGGGGAAAATATAACAATTTCAGCGAATACCAAGTGGAGGCAAAGGAAAAACGTACTATTTGTTGGTTTAAACAGTGGTATAATCAACAAAAGAAAGCTGATCGAGTGACAGAGTGTCGGAGAAACTCGAAGGCTCAACTTCACAAAGTCGCACAGTGCCCGAAATAAAAAAGATGTTGTCACATATCAAAGTCAGCGTGAAAAGGCGAATCGTAGCCCACCGTCTGAGTGTCATATGAAAGCTTATTAGGGTACAGACAAAAAAAATAGGCACACAGTGGGGAAAAAAAGCACGAAATGTCAACTTTAATCTCGAAATTTCCACTTTAATCACGTAGTTTATTTTGCCATTAAAGTAGAACATCATAAACTTCATCTTAAAATCGTTTAATTTACTAGTTTCTCAAATCCCATTGTAACTAAAGTGGCACGTTAAATGCTTTGTTCTGTATTTGATCTTCTATGTGCTCTATGTGTATGAATCACTACCTGCTTTTTAAACGGGCTTTCTCTTTCACCGACAGGACACATAATCCATTACATTTGTGATATTACAGCTCTCTGAATAATTAAAATACTGAGATGTATACGTGATATCTTTTTCATGATGATAGGAATGAAAGCATGTTATTAAACATGGGAACACGGTGGCGCAGTGCTTGTTCATGTCTCACACAAGAGGCTTGCTGCGCCATGCACGACCTTCAATTAAATAATTTATCACAGCAGTACTGTCTCTTTCAAACGTACTAACCTCCAATTCCTGTCCTTACTTTTCTTTCTCCAAAAACTCAATCGCCACACAATAAGCTATGTAATAGACGTGAAGCCATCTGTAAGCTTAGAACTTCGATTCTTCAAAACTTTTAAGGAACATTGAAATATCTTAGTAGTACGTGTTTAATTATTATATCCGTCTATCTTTCCAGTGTCGCGTCAGCACCAGCAAGAATACAGCGCAAGGCAGGAACAATTACTGAACTAGCCAGCGCTGCGGCACCGTGTCCTCACATGTTTAATTATTAACAATACAGATTATTTAAATGAAGTTAAAGTTTTATCTGTATAATATAATCAACATGTTTGCTGCATTTCGTCTTAGAAATGAATACCGTCATCACATGTAAATACGCGCTTTATAAAGTGGCGCAGGTTGTGCAATATTATAACTGTAGTGCAAGTTTACAGTGAGGTAATTGTACTTATAAGTACAAACAGTTCTACAAGGAGCACTTGATGGACTGATTTAGTGTGTTTAGAGTTCTTGGGATGAAACTGTTTCTAAACCGCGAAGTCCGTACAGGGACTAAAGCGTTTGCTGTGGCTCAGGCAGCATCTGCTTCATGCTGTGTACCAATAATTCTCTTTCCAATCAGCTGCTGCTGTGATTTCCCACTCAGATACAGTGATATAAATACTCTGAGTGGTGCAGTGAGAGTAATGTGGAAAAAGATGATCTGCTGTGGCAACCCTTAACGGGATCAGCTGAAAGAAGATGCAGTGAGAGTTACAACGCTAAAGCAGTTATGGTATTTGGAATACTATGGCTATTCCCTGGACCATTATATTGCTACAGGTTAATTACAATCAGATGCATTACACTAATAAACAATATGCAGTTAATTTCAGTATATTTATAAAGCCGCTCCAGGAATGTGGATTTAAGAATGAAAGGGTGATCACACAGGAACAGTAGCACTGCTTTGACACTGGGTGCCGCCATTCTGCAAAACCGGGCGTATAAATTGCATACGCCAAGGAATGAGTTACCGTGGAAATGTGCGTGGCTTTACGCCAAGTTTAGGTTTTATACATCGCGATTTGAGCGTGGAAAGGTTCGTACGCAACATTTCTGTGCGTACGCACCGTTTATACATGAGGCCCCTGCTGATTACTATCTATGTACGTTTGGGTGGATGGAAAATATGTTATGCAAACCAGCTGACTGATAAGAAAATATAAGTATAAGAGTTCTTTGTGTTAACCATATGAATGCATTAAGATTGTTAAGGTATGTGATGTGGGAAAGTTAAGGGCTATTAAGCATTAAAGCCTAGGTGTAGAAAATAGCTAAAACAAGAACAACATATCTCAAAAATAAAGGGAAGTAGGCCTAACCACAAAGATTACCAGTAACTGTATTTCGGGAGAACTTTATATGCAAAGAATTAATGTTTAAAATGCATGCTTCAAGGGAGAAGTCATCGCTCAATAATAATCAGAAATGCTTGCGTAAACTTTAAGCTAGAAGTGATGATTTTATCTAAGTCATGTGTCTGTTACTCAGGGGTTGGCATGATGCGTACGTGATTGAAAGAATATAAAAAGCCTGCTGTGAAAATTGGAAAGGCGGGCTGTGACATGATACTGTCAGTGACAAGCTGACAGGATCTGTATAGTCTCTCTGCTCACCAAGAATAAAGAAATTGCTTTTTTACTCTACATCTGCTGTCTGCCTGCTGTTTGCCTCGAACCTTCGTCCACATGTGCAAAACCTTTGCATCAATTTGACATTTTGTATTGACTTTTGGTAAGTGAATCACTGTACAGTGCATTCTCCAAAGTTGTACCCATGACAATGGCCTGCACTCATGTGTGAATAACAGCACTGCCAAGGTAGAGGCTGATGATGTAAAATACAAATCATTCATAGCATCAATGCACAGGTTTGTCCTTTAAAATGACTGACGTGAATGGCCAGTCGTATCGTCCAGTCTGACCTTCGGACAACGGTAAACTCCTCCAGCAGGAGTAGCACTGAGACATCGCACCGCTCACACGAAGCTGCTGCTTTCTTTGATTGCTAAATGCACAAAATATGTCTGCATGTAAGTACAAATTCTAGGAATTCTGCTGTATATTCTTGTACTGTATATAATTTTTAATTGCTGCCAAAAGATTTTCATGTTGCTATTGAATACTTACATGTTTTAGGTCTTTCAAGTAAGATGGTTATAAAATAATAGGTTTAAATTTTTTTATATGAATAATGCTATTAATATTTAATTATTCAGTGTACAAATTCAGAACTGTAATGTACTCAGGCATTGAGCTGGATGGCCTTGCGGCCTCTTTCGTGTTTCTAATTTGTGTTACTATTTATCAATAATTATTTCCTTATCAACTGCGGAAAAGACCGCCATTGTCTCTGTTACCTATTCTTCTGTTTTATGACAACTAAATAAACTCTTCATCTTTTCAGAGCTGTCCCCTAATACACCATACATACATTACATCACACTTAAAGTCGGTTTAAAGCTGATGTTGCTACCTCCTCTGAGCTCTGATTGATGTTATCAGTTACGGTGCTCACATAATCGTGGATTGCCGAGGCCCGCCTTGAGTTAACATGAAACACGTGGTGTTCGTGTAGCCGACTCCCAATTAATTGGAAAACACTTTAAATCAAGCAGAGTTTACTCAGCTAAATCATGGAATACCATAGTATTTTAAAAAATCACGTATCACAATGCACAGCACATACTTTATAAAACCCCACACACATGAATCATAATACATACAGACACCCTCTTTATTGCATCAGAAATCCATTCCCTGAAAATACAGCAGATCAAAACATGCAAAACAAACAAAAATATGCAAAACAAACAAAAATATGCAAAACAAACTGAACCCAAATGAATTAAATACACAATGTCAATGAAGGTAAGTTAGATCTTTCTCACAGATACACAGTCCCTCAAGGCCCACCTGTATAACTGCTCCAGTTAGCCCACTGCCTATGGTATATGACAATGTTCTCTGGTGGCCCTGACATACCAAGAAGTATCTTGCAGCGTAGGCAATAGAAACTATCAGGGTACAAGTTATTCAGCAAGTGGTGCAGAGAAATAAAAATAAAATACCACACTTTTACTTATGTAGATTTGTTACAGTCTGATGATTCTCTGCTGATCTTCACTCAATAAAGGCCAATCTGTCCAGTGAATCACCAACATGAACAGGCAACAAGAGGACAAACTACTAGTGACCTCTGCACCAATCCCCTGGAAGGCCAATGATCTGCTTTCAGAGATCAAAACGAAATCAATGATTCTCAGTCAAAAATCTGAAACACGTGTCAAAACACAGCTGATCTAACAAGCCCTAACAGAAGAGAAGTTTGTTTCCATCACAAAGTCTTTGTCAAATCAAACAAGAAGCACCTAGCAATTTATCCCTAACCTAGGAGAGAGGCACACTGGGCCACCATCTTAAAGAAAGCCATTAAATGATGTTACATGGTAGCAATAACATTATAACCATAACCAATATGGCTGTCACAATTATGAAAATCACACGAAATGGTAGTGTTTTCCAAAAAAGCTAAATTAAATCCTCTATGGTCCAATGTTGTATAACAAGAAAAAGTGAAACCTGCCATCATCTATATGCTACAACGATCCCTCTCCCACTTGGACAGAGGCAGTAGTGCAGTAAGAATTATGTTTCTGGACTTCTCTAGCGCCTTCAGCACCATCCAACCTCTGCTCCTTAGGGACAAGCTGACAGAGATGGGAGTAGATTCATACCTGGTGGCATGGATCGTGGACTATCTTACAGACAGACCTCAATATGTGCGTCTCAGGAACTGCAGGTCTGACATTGTGGTCAGCAACACAGGAGCGCCGCAGGGGACTGTACTTTCTCTGGTCTTGTTCAGCCTATATACATCAGATTTCCAATACAACTCGGAGGCCTGCCACATGCAAAAGTTCGCTGACCACACTGCTATCGTGGGCTGCATCAGGAGTGGGCAGGAGGAGGAGTATAGGAACCTCATCAAGGACTTTGTTAAATGGTGCGACTCAAACCACCTACAACTTGAACACTAGCAAATCCAAGAAGCCGGTGGTGGATTTTAGGAGGACCAGGCCCCTCATGGACCCCATGATCATCAGAGGTGACTGTGTGCAGATGGTGCAGACCTATAAATACCTGGGAGTGCAGCTGGATGATAAATTGGACTGGACTGCCAATACTGATACTCTGTGCAAGAGAGGACAGAGCCGACTATACTTCCTTAGAAGGCTGGCGTCTTTCAACATCTACAATAAGATGCAGCAGATGTTCTATAAGACGGTTGTGGCGAGCGCCCTCTTCTACGCGGTGGTGTGCTGGGGAGGCAGCATAAAGAAGAGGGGCACCTCACGCCTGGAGAAACTGGTGAGGAAGGCAGGCTCTATTTTAGGCACGGAGCTGGACAGTTTGACATCCGTGGCGGAGCGACGGGCGCTGAGCAGACTCCTGTCAATCATGGAGAATCCATTGCATCCACTGAACAGGATCATCTCCAGACAGAGGAGCAGCTGTCACCGTCCTGCTCCACTGACACACTGAGGAGATCGTTCCTCCATCACACTACGCGACTCTTCAGTTCCACCCGGGGGGGTAAACGTTAACATCAAATCATATAAAGTTACTGTCTGTTATACCTGCATTGTTATCACTCTTTATTTTAATATTTTCTTTATCAGTACACTGCTGCTGGAGTATGTGCATTTCCCCTTGGGATTAATAAAGTATCTATCTATCTATCTATCTATCTATCTATCTATCTATCTATCTATCTATCTATCTATCTATCTATCTATCTATCTATCTATCTATCTATCTATCTATCTATCTATCTAAGAGGTGAACACTTTTCAAAGGCACATCTTTAAATATGTTTAGCAGCATAGAATGCAAGAGCAGGAATTTCCTTAAATGAAACAAGAAAAAATAAAACCTAAATTTATGGCAGCTGTAAACAAAGTGAAAATCATGAGATAAAACTCAGTCTGACTTGATGGAGATGTCAATAGCATGCTGGAGTCGTTAGAGATTTAGAATTCAATTTTCTATCACACATTAGTCCTCAGACTTAATGCACTGCTATCAGAACTGGCAAGAAACAGTAAAATAAAGAAACAGCGAGCATGGCAGCCGAGAGCAGCGACGAAACATGAAAATGAGAATTTCACTCTGCTGTGTACGTGCGACATACACTTACACTAAACAAAATGAAACAAACAGAGCAAGGGTTTTTACATTTTACATCTACAATAACTTTCATTTTTCTTTTTGCTATTTGTAAAGCACACACATAGGTGTAATACTGGGTTACAGAAACAAATGAATGTCGATGTTGTTTAAGATCTCCAGGCCCGATAACTCCGCCCTGCTCTGCCAGCTCAGTATAATTTAACATGTCAAATACGAGATTCTGAAAGTCACCTGCAGCCCCTCCAGTGTCCTGCTTGACCAGAATATCACAAGTTACTCTGAGCAGTTTATTAATTCTGTTCTCCTTACCTGTTTATGTCCTTGATGCCCCGCAAACTGACGACATGACTTTATTTAATATGCTGCTGCGGCCCCTCGACTTCAGCAGGCGTCAGTTATGAGGCCACACCTGAGACTGCAGCAGGACTCGGCTTGTCTCTCAGCTCTCCAGCTGCTCTTCTATATTACAGACACACTGAAATGAGGAAGTTCAAGTCTGTGAATAAAGTAACAAACAGGAATGCTGTCTGGTGAGTCTTCATCAGCCAAGGGGCCCACTTTACCACCCGGTGCTCCTTACTAACAGATATTAGCAGACACAATTACAATACTGACATGTGGGCCTATCTTCAGATTACAGACACAAACAGAGTGGTGGCCACAGTGGCTCAGCGTCTGTCTCTTTACCCTCACTGGTCCATTTTCTCCCATTCATTGCTTCTGAACACACACATTAAAAAAGCAGGGGTGAGCGACATGCTTTGTTGTCCTCACAGGTGGCGCAGTGGTAGTGCTGCTGCTTTGCAGTAAGGAGACTGTGGAAGAATGTGGGTTCGTTTCCCAGTTCCTCCCTATATGGATAGCGCTTTGAGTACTGAGAAAAGTGCTATATAAATGTAATGAATTAATTATTATTATTATTTGTTTAAACTGCAGTAAGTAGCTTATTTCTTATTGAAATTTATTATTTTTCAGTGAGTCATAAATTGTCAAGAATTTCTTAGGACCTGTCAGTACAAGTCTGGGTTTGCTGTGTTCACGGTTCAATACAGTTATTATTTTACCATTAATAATCATCCTGCTTGAAGTATCCTAACTTGTGATTAATTATTATTGTTATTTTTTTTCTGATTTTATTCCTCTCCATGAATGCCTCTGTGTTGTTGAGGACAACTGTGCCATTGTTAAACCACTGTGTACAACCTTATGTTTGATACCAAAAACACCCCATTCACACTGCAGCTCCATTCCCATTTTTTCACTCATATGTAACAACAATCTGATTTCTAGAGAAGTATAATTAGCAAAAAGTGTAATGGTATCAAAACCTTTTCAGAAGTATTTCCACTGTTCTTGTAACAACTGTTTTGCATCCAAACCTCATCACTCTCAGCATTCTTTGGGCCATGTCTTTCTATGCACTCAAACCCACAGCTCTGCTCTTTTGTTTCTCATTTCATTTCGTTGCCATCTTGAGCTGACAAATTCATTCATGTCCTGCACTAAAATGATGTGAAGTCGAGCAGCAACCAGCATCTTTTAGATGGCATTAGTCTGACAGAATTGCTTTAATTATTCTATGCATGTGGGGCACATTCAAGATATAAGATTTAGATCAGTCACTAACTTTATCTGAGGAGTCAAAATAAATAAATAAATAAATAAAATACAAGACAGGAGAAAGAAAATGAGGTTAGAGTTACTTTTGGCTACAGCGTGAACATCACCTTAAAAACTTGTGTTTCTTCAAGAGATTTATGTCAACATCAGCTTCCAAAAATGTTAAATGTCCTATTGTTGATGCTTTTTATCAGGGAGAGGTGCCCACCTCCATTAATAGGAGGGATGTTATATCTGAAGCCAATAATATTGCACTGACAAAAGGAGAAAGATGGAGGTTTAAAGTAATAAACTGTAACAGGTTCTTGTTGCTGAGTACATGTTACACCATAAGTGTAATGCAATCAGCTTCCTATTAGCTCCACAATACCCATTATTCCTTATTACTGGTTCAACAGACTTACACTATATTACATATTCCTCCCCCCTTAAGACTGTAAATGTGGGTAACAACTAACAAAGAGCATCTGCTATCTAAGAAGAGGAATATCAAGATGTTGTCAATGCAGTTCACATTCTAACAAAGCAGAGACAGTAAACCTCCTCTACATCCCGCTAACACAGCGGATTATTCTGCCCCTTATTATTATTATTTTCTCACATACAGGGTTAGTTACTTTAAGTTAAGATGGACAGGAGGCTTTCTTCTTCACAAAGGCCTACATCATACATGTGGTGTGTGTTCATCTCCTAACTCAGCCTCAGGTAAGTTTGACATCAGTAGGAGTTGAAGCCGGAGAGACAGGTGGCATCCCAGGGGGCTTTAGGTCACCTCACTAGGACTTGGTGACTCAGGTGTTTCTGTGATACTGACTGTTTCAGCAGGTATACCAGGTAGCAACTGTTCAGCCTGTCGTCTCCATGTCTGGCAGTCTTGTGTGCTTACCCATTTCTCAGTGGTGGAGTAATTATGAGCGAGAACAGCATCTCCACTGGGAAGCTCACGATCTTTAGCCCACTTGGCCCTTTGATTTACTTGATCCTGCTGCTTATCATAATCAAACATCTGAGTGGTAGCTGATCTCAACAAATCAAGACGTGTTCTAAACTATCTTTTCAGAAACAGATCAGTTAGTGACATTGTTGTATGGGATGTGTCACGATATTTAAGAAGAAATGTGTAAAGATATTTTTTGAAAGGAGTTTCCCTTTTGGATGCTTTAAGAGTATATTTAAGGGTTTGCACCATTCTTTCAGCCAAGCCATTAGTAATGAGGGCTGGATAGAAGATGATTAATACCATTACTTTTTAGGAATTCTTAGGACAAAAAGTTGCAAATGTCTCTCTTAAGGACTGGATCATCTTTTCTGATGTGATGATGGACATGATGGTGACCTCAGGCCACTTAGAATGTGCATCCACAGTGACCAAAGCATAACACCCTCTACAGGTCCTGCAAAGTCTAAATGAACATGCTGCCCAAGACTGGCAGGCCATTCCCATGGAAGCAATGGTGCTGGACTTGACATAATTCTGAGGCCTTGGCATGATGAACATGAAGTTGTGTTTTTTTCAATATCACAATCAAGTTCAGGCCACCAAAAGTAACTCTGGGCTAACTCATTCATTTGGACGGTGCCACAGTATCCGAGGTGTAACTCATCCAGAATGGGCTTCATCAGTCTTGGTGTTATAATCACTCACATGCTCCACATGAGACATCCTGCTGTCACTGATAGCTCATTACCACGTGAGAGGTAAGGCTGAACATCAGCAATGCATGAAGGTGCTAAGGTACTGATCTCTGACAATGCAATCAAGTAGTTCTGAAACTGTTGAATTGTCCTTGGTTTCCTGTCTGATTGGGTTACAGGTGTAACTTCTTTTTCTGGGTTTTTCAGGCAGAGGGAGTCTTGACAGTCATCTGCATTTCCATGTCCCTCAGAAGTCCTGTGTTTATCTCATAATTGTGAGACCTAGTAGCAATTCTCAGCTCTGATGCCTGCTTACTGTCATAGATTGTACAACAGTATGTGAGCCAAAAGAGATGTGAGTGGTTGGTATCTGTTACCAACGTATGTTTTTGAACAAACAGTTAAGTCTGATTTTTTTTTATTTCAGAAATTATGTTTTAATGTCTCTTTTCTGAGGATATTTTGTTTCACTTTTATTTAATGCTCTTCAGGCAAATGACAAATGGTTGCCCCAATATTCAATACAGCAGCACCAACACCATAAAGGGTGGCATCAAATGTTAGATGAATTGGTTAGGTTGGGTCAAAATGTGTGAAAACTCCATCAATTGATTGTCCACCAATCACACAGAATAAGGAACCAAAGCAGGATGCTCTTCAAGACAGAGAAGCTTTTATCTTTGGCTCCATCAAATAATAACCACCTTTCTCTACCCTCTCAAGCCTACACAGTATTTAATCCTGGGATTAAAACATTTAAAGAACTGTATATAGATAATGTCTTTGCATTTTGTGAACAATTATGTTTCAATTTAACTTCTTATCAACACAATTTTTCCACTACTTTCAAATCAGAAACTTTGCTAAAAGGAATCTGCCCAAATTTCCACACCTCCCACTCATTTCTATTCCAGAAGAAATACTGATCAATCTTGAAGACTCAGACAACATCTCAACAAGCTATAAAAACATATTAAATCTCTTCCTTTCAAATAACTCAGGGTACAATGGGGAAAGGATCTTTTACTTAACATCTCAGAAAAGGAGTGAAAGTCAGCCATGCACAGCATACGCTCCAGCTCCATATGCACAAAGCATTCAGTCATTCAACTTAATCTTTCATTGATCACATTTATCTCATTTAAAATTGTCCAAAATGTATCCAAGGCCAAGTTCCAACCTGTGAACATTGTAATTGAACTCCAGCCTCACTGGGCCACATGTTTTGGAAGTGCACCATAATTTTGGACAATTATCTCTGAATGCTTACCAGACAGCCTTGGTGTCACAATCACTCCTAACTCATTAACAGCTGTGTGTGGTGGGCTGACAGAGGGGCTTAAAGTGGATAAGTTGACAAACTGAGTGGAATGGCCGACACCACGCTATTGGCATGTAGCCTTATCCTGCTTAACTGGAAGAATCCCAGGCCATCTTCTAGAATAAGTCAGTGGGTAACTGATGTTATATGCAATTTGAAATTGAAAAAAAAAATCACATTCTCATTTAGAGGATCTGTGCAGAACTTTTTTTTTAATATGGCAAGATCTACAGTAATTAATAACATTATAGAATAAAGATTTATATTGGGGAAAAAGACATTCTCCCATACTTGGTGCTTTTGAAGATTTGCTCTTTCTGATGGCTCTCCTCTGTTTCTCTCAGGATGGGGTCGAATTCTGCTTTGTAATTTTGACTTGATTATATGGAATGTTATTTTCTTCAATTAAAATAATAAAAAAAAAATATGTTAAAACTCTCTTGCCATCCAGTGTTGCCTTAGCTTTGCTGAATGTCATTTCACATTCTTGTAACCATTTCCAGGGTCTGCTCTTACACAGCAATATTGTTAATTGTGGTATTAAACTCCCATAATAGTTCAGGAGACCCAAGAATGATCTCATTTGGCTGACGTTGCTTGGAGCAGGGCATCCACTACAGCCTTCAGTATTGAAGGATATCACAAAAAGCAGACACAAGTGTCATAAAAAGGTTTGGGGCGGCCACCCGTATAATATCCCTGGCTGCAAAATGGGTAAATTGCAAGCACTGATGTGCTCAGAATGGAGTCCAAAATAGAACTGATTAAGTTATTCATATATGGCGGCTTTAAAGGCCAGAAAAGGAAGTGAAGTCATCGGGGATGGAATTTCCCTTGAACATTTTGCAGGTAAGTGAGATAAAAGGTCAGTGCACTCTGCCACCCCCTGGCCTGGCATGGAATTGCTCTCATTTAGACCCTTTAGCTGCCTCCCATGTGCATGTGTGTGACAAGGAGCCGTGTGCAAAGTGTCAGCCTCAATTACTTTCCCTAGAAGCTTTGAAGAAGTCACATTTGTCCTTATAAACGTGCAACCCATACTCTTCTAGCCTGCTTAAAATTTTATCCGGATTTGCCTCATACTCCTTGTCATCTTGGCCAGTGACCAGGATGTCATCCAGGTAACCCTGTACACGTGGTAGTCCACTAAGCATTTAATGTGCTGGAATAAAGCCGGTAATCCCAAGTAAGTAATCCCAAGAGGTAAGCGATTATAAGGTTAGAACCCTTTATATGATGTTATCGTGAGGTACTTTTGTGAGGGAATTGATACAATTGACTGGCCCCCACACTCACTTGCCTGACCTCAATCCAATAGAACACCTCTGGGTGGGACATTTTGTTTCCATCCATCTGACGCCTCAGACTGTCCAGGAGCTCATTGATGCCCTGGTCCAGATCTGGGAAAAGATCCCCCAGGACACCATCCGTTATCTCGTTAGAATGTTGTCAGGCTAGCATACAAGCACGTGGGGGCCATACAAACTACTGAGTACGATTTGGAGTTGCTGCAATGAAATTTCAACCAAATGGACTCACCTGCCTGCCGCATCTTTTTTTCACTTTGATTTTCGGGGTGTCTTTGAATTCAGCCCTCTATAGGTTGATCATTTTCATTTCCATCGAACGATATGGCATCCTTTCATTCCTAACACATTACCATATCAGTAAAGATAGCCAGCAGGAGTTTTTCCCCATTGAGATCTGATGTGTTTTCAAAGTGTTCTCTTTAATTTTTTTGAGCAGTTTATATACAGTATATATTGTGAGCTGGGGGGCTGATCGCACCCCTGGAGAATACAGGCGCTCCTTGGAAAACCCCTGAAAAATGTTGACAGACTACCTTCACATTCCTCCTTACCTTTCTGGCGGCTCTGTCTCGTGATAAGCCTCTCGCACGGTACTCCGCTTACTTAAAAAGCCTGTACGGGCTCCTGTCAGTTTGGAATTGATTGTTTGCTTTTCTCTCTCTCTCTCTCTGACATTCTCTCCTCCTGGTGGAACTGTCATCTCTGACTTGTCATGGAGCACAGTTTAAACTTTTGAAAAAGAGATAAATGTTTGTTTGCAATGTTTGAATAAAGCTCCTGTTTTTTCTACAACCTCCTGTGTTTCTGTGCAAATCTGTGTCCCAAGCATGACAAGTGTTACCAGGAGTGGTTGCACAGATGGATGCCAAGGAGTTATTTCAAATCGCTCAGAATGTTCCACTTCCTTACGATCCGGAGGATGATCCGATTCTTCATCAGAATGTCCCACTTCATAATAATCAGCAGAATATTCCTCTGCCTCCACTTCCTGAAAATTCTAAGAATGTGCTGATGAAGATGGGTCCTTCCGATGATCCAGAGATGTTTCTTTTGGCTTTTGAGCAAGTGGCAACTTTGTTGGGATGGGACAAACATCACTGGGCTGTTATCATCACCCCTTTTTTGTCTGGGGATGCATTACTTTCCTTACGGAATGTGCCTCGTGATAAGCTCAGCAATTATGATTTCCTGAAGGAGCAAGTTGTTTTCCGTAAGACCACAACCTTTTTGGCTAAAGGTTCTGCACTTAATGACTGGAAACTGGATATGGACGGTCCCATCCGTGCGCAAATACAAGATTTGATTCATAAAGTACATTGCTGGTTTGAGGGGGACGAAATGGAGCGAGTCATAGAAAAGGTTGTCATGAACATAGTACTGGCCGGGATACCTGCAGTTCTTCAAGATGAGTTTCTTCATCATAATGTTCAGTCATTAATGATTATGTCCAGATAAGAAGCAAGATAGAAGCTTTCTTCTGTTGCTGTGGAGCATCAACAGCGTGAGCAGGAAACTCAGAAACATCTTTAAGATAGGCGCAGTAAGCTCCGTGAATTCAAACCTGGTGATCGTGTTTTGGTACTGGTTCCGTCTGACCCACACAAATTTCTAGCTAAATGGTTAGGACCCTGCCATTATTGAGGAACATATGGGACCGGTAAATTACAAGGTTAGAATACCAGGCCGGCACAAACCATTCCAGATTTTACACATTAATCTCTTGAAAGAATGGCATGACCGGCAGGGGATTTACACTTCCTTGGCTGCTGTCTCTCAGACCGATGTTGCCATTGGTAACGATTTGACTGACTCACAAAAGACAGAATTGTTAACTTTATGTTAACTTTTTATGGACAGAAATTTGTGAACGTTACTTTTGTGATTTGAAAACCGCTTTGTCTTCTTATCCAGTTTTGGGGAATCCCGATTTCTCGAAGGATTTTGTCCTACAGACGGACGCAAGTGCATTTGGTGTAGGCGCTGTCCTGTCCCAGGTTTTTGATGGAGAAGAGCACCCTATCACATATTTGAGTAGGAAACTGCTTCCTAGGGAACGCAATTATTCGACTATTGAGAAAGAATGTTTGGTGGGCTGTGGAAGCGCTTTGTTATTACTTATGGGGTCGAAATTTCACATTAGTGACTGATCATGCTCCACTTCAGTGGTTATACCATCAGAAAGATACAAACTCTCGTCTCATGAGATGGTTTTGGGGCTTGCAGCCTTACAGTTTCATAGTCAGGCATCGACCTGGCTCTGAGTATGTTAATGCTGATGTCCTGTCATGCCTGTTTGAACCTGAATTGGAGAGTTGCTTGATTCACGAAAACATGAATAAAGCTGAGGGAGGAGGTGTGAGCTGGGGGGCTGATTGCACTCCTAGAAAATACAGACGCTCCTGGGAAAACCCCTGAAAAATGTTGACAGACATACCTTCACATTGCTCCTTACTTTTCTGGCGGCTCTGTCGCATGATAAGCCTCTCGCACGGTACTTCACTTACTTAAAAAGTCTGTACGGGCTCCTGTCAGTTTTGAAATTGATTGTTTTGTTTCTCCCTCCCTCCCTCTCTCTCTCTCTCAGACTTTTCCTGCTCCTGACACGTACTCCTTTGAAGAAGAAGATACCTTTGCATACTTTTAATTGAGAGATGGAACTGTCATCTCTGTCCTGTCAAGGAGAAGTTTAAAACCTTTTAAAAGAGACAAATGTTTGTTTGCAGTGTTTGAATAAAATTCCTGTCTCTTCAACCTCCTCTGTTTCTGTGCAATTCTGCGACTCAAGCGTGACAAGACTTTGTTTGTGATGTGTTACCGAGTTCATTAAGAGGAGGGCACTTCTTTGTCTTGGTGATGACCGTGCTGTCGACACACACGTCTGCTACACAGTAAGGTCATCAATGTCCTCCCGTTAAGACTGACTGCACAGGTGAGTCTCGTTACCCTCTGATGTCCACCTCTTCACACTCATTGGCCCCTGCTGGACTATGGACTTATAAATAGGCCTATCAGTGACAGGTCTGTAATTGTGAAATGTCCAATATGTCCAGAAAGGCCAGCAGACTTCAGAAACTAAAAGACATGTTTGTGAAGTGCAGGCGGCCCACCAGGACATTCCTGCTGGACCTCACAGACTGGACATCAGCACAGGTCTACAAAGCCTGTTTAAAGTTTAAACAGTGGTATAATCAACAAAAGGAAGTTGATCGAGTGACACAGTGTCGGAGAATCTCAAAAGCTCAAGTTCACAAAGTCGTACAGTGCCCGAAATAAAAAAGAAGTCATATATCAAAGTCGCCGTGAAAAGGCGAGGCGTAGCCCACCGTCTGAGTGTCATATGAAAGCTTATTAGGGTACAGACAAAAAAAATAGGCACACAGTGGGAAAAAAGCACGAAATGTCAACTTTAATCTCGAAATTTCCACTTTAATCACATGGTTTATTTTGCCATTAAAGTAGAACATCATAAACTTCATCTTAAAATCATTAAATTTACTAGTTTCTCAAATCCCATCGTAACTAAAGTAGCACGTTAAATTCTTTGTTCTGTATTTGATCTTCTATGTGCTCTATGTGTGTGAATCACTACCTGCTTTTTAAACGGGCTTTCTCTTTCTCCGACAGGACACATAATCCATTACATTCGTGATATTACAGCTCTATGAATAATTAAAATAATGAGATGTATATATGATATCTTTTTCATGATGAAAGGAATGAAAGCATGTTATTAAACATGGGAACACGGTGGTGCAGTGCTTGTTCATGTCTCACGTAAGATGCTTGCTGCGCCATGCGCGACCTTCAATGAAATAATTTATCGCAGCAGTACTGTCTCTTTCAAACATACTAACCTCCAATTCCTGTCCTTACTTTTCTGTCTCCAAATACCCAATCGCCACACAATCAGCTCTGTAATAGAAGTTAAGCCATCTGTAAGCTTTGAACGCCGATTCTTCAAAACGTTTAAGGAACATTGAAATATCTTCGTAGTACGTGTTTAATTCTATCTATCTATCTATCTATCTATCTATCTATCTATCTATCTATCTATCTATCTATCTATCTATCTATCTATTTAAATTTAATTCTATCTATCTATCTATCTATCTATCTATCTATCTATCTATCTATCTATCTATCTATCTATCTATCTATCTATCTATCTATCTATCTATCTATCTATCTATCTATCTATTCTAACAATGTCGGGCCAGCCCAGCAAGAATAAAGCATGAGGTATAGAATAATCCGTTAACTAGCCAGCGCTGTGACACCGTGTCCTCACATGTTTGATTATTAACAATATAGATTATTTAAATGAAGTTAAAGTTTTATCTGTATAATATAATCAACATATTTTGCTGCATTTCATTTTAAAAATCATATGTAAATACGCACTTTATAAAGTGGTGCAGGTTGTGCAATATTATAACTGTTGTGCAATTTTACAGTGAGGTAATTGTACTTATAAGTACAAACAGTTCTACAAGGAGCACTTGATGGACAGACTGAGAGCGTTTAAAGTTCTTGGGATGAAACTGTTTCTGAACCGCGAGGTCCATACAGGAAAGGCTCTGAAGCGTTTTGCCGTGGCTGAGGCAGTGTGTGTTTGAAACTGTATACCGAAAATTCTCTTTCCGATCAGCTGCTGCTGTGATTCCAAACTCAGATAAAGTGATATAAATACTCCGAGTGGTGCAGTAAGAGTAATATGGAAAAAGATGACCCGCTGTGGCAACCCTTAAAGGGAGCAGCTGAATGAAGAAAAAGAAGGTGCAGTGAGAGTAACAACGCTAAAGCAGTTATGGTATTTGAAATACTATGGCTATTTCCTGGACCATTATATTGTTACAGGTTAATTACAATCAGATTCATTACACTAATAAACAATATCCAGTTATTATTTTCATTGTATTTATAAAGCCACGTCAGGAATGTGGATCTAAGAAAAAAAGGGTAACCACACAGGAACAGTAGCACTGCTTTGATGCTGGGTGCCGCCAGTCTGCAAAACCGAGTAGAGAACTTGCGTACGACAGGGTATGAGGTACCGTGGAAAAATACGTGGCTTTACGCCAAGGTTTTATACATCGCGATTTGAGCGTGGAAACGTTCGCATGTAACATTTTTGTGAGTATGCACCATTTATACATGAGGCCCCAGGTGTCCAAGTGAGGCACTTCATAGGACAAAGGCAGGCTCTGCATTCAGAACTCAACCTCTTGACAACTAAAGAAACAGAACAACTCATTTTTAAATCAAGACATCATTACTATGAACATTGAGAGAAAGCTAATAAGATCTTAGCTCAACAAATCCACGAGCAAGAAGTTCACAATGCAATCCCAGCAATCACCAACACAAACTGAGCCAAAATCATTGACCGTAAAAATATAATGCACACAGTTAGAGATTACTACAAGTCCTTATATTCTATTGAGTTTAAAGAAGACAACACACAATCTAATGCATTACTGGATGCATTACAGATACCACAAATAGATACTCTCAGTGCAGAGGAATTGGATAAACCATTGGGACTATTATAATTAATAGATGCAATAAAGTCACTTCAGAGTGGGAAAGCAGCAGGTCCCGATGGCTACCCTGCCGAATTTTATAAGAAATTCTCCATTCAGCTAGCTCCCCTCTTATTAGCAACATTTACAGAAGCTAGACAATAAAATTCTACCTCAAACTTTTTGCCAAGCATTAATCACTGTCTTTCCTAAACAAAATAAGGACTTATTACAATGTGCATCCTACAGACCAATTTCACTTCTGAGTATTGATGTTAAGATATTCTCCAAAGTCCTAGCTAGAAGGATGGAGAAAGTGCTGCCTTCAGTAATACCACAAGATCAAACTGGATTTATTAAATGCTGACACTTAGCTTCCAATCTTCAACTCCTATTTAATATAATATATTCACCCACAAAGTCAAACACCCCTGAGATATTATTATTGTTGGATGCAGTAAAAGCATTTGATATGATTGAATGGAACTACCTTTTCACTACATTGGAGAAATTTGGGTTTGGCCTGAACATTTGTGCATGGATCAAACTACTGTATACCAAACCAGAAGCTTCAGTTTGTATTAACATTAATTCAGACTATTTTAAACTAGAACGTGGTACCAGAAAAGGATGCCCCTTGTCACCACTGCTTTTTTTGCAATCGCCATTGAGCCACTGGCAGTTCACTTTCGAAATGCTTATGAGATAAAGGGGATTAGCAGAGAAGGACTTGAACAGAAAATTTCTCTATATGCAGATGAAATGGTACTGTGTATATCAGACCCACAAAATACTGTGCCTGCAGTCCTAACAGCACTTACAGAATTTCCAAAGATTTCTGGTCTCAGAATTAATTTGATTAAACGCTCTTTCCAGTGAATTCTCAAGCACACAATATTAGATTGGACTCCTTCCCGTTTATATTCGCAGATCAGTTTAAATACCTAGGGGTAAACATCACAAATAGACATAAAGCTCTCTATCAACAAAATTTCGCCGTCTGTATGGAAAAAAATAAGCAAGACTTGCATAGATGGTCAACCCTTCATCTCATTTTAGCTGGAAGAATTAGCATTATTAAGACGAATATCCTCCCTAAGCTTCTCTTTTTATTTCAAAACATTCCAATATAAATCCTTTTTTAAGAAATTAGATTCAACCATAACCTCATTTATTTGGAATTCAAAACATTCACGTATCCAAAGAGCGACCCTACAAAGACATAAGACAGAAGGTGGCATGGCTCTACCTAACTTTCAGTTTTATTACTGGGCAGCAAATATATCAGCTATAAAAACCTGGACATGGACACAAATAGATGAACATACACAGGCTTGGTCCACAATAGAAATGAAATCCTTCAGCACTTCTTTATATTCCTTGCTTTGCACCCCAATAAATACAAGTTATTGCCAATATACTAATAACCCAATTGTGCTTCGCTCACTCAGAATATGGAACCAATGTAGGAAGCATTTTAAGATAAAGAAACTTTTATCTGTTGCAGCTCTGCACGAGAACCACATTTTTCCACCCTCTCAAACATATGCAGTTTTTAATGTCTGGAAAATATTTGGGGATTAAATCAGTTAGAGATCTGTACATAGACAATGTCTTTGTATCCTATGAACAACTACACTCCAAATTTAACTTTCCACCAACACATTTCTTTCACTACCTTCAAATCAGTAACTTTGTTAAACAGAACCTGCCCAATTTTCCTCTCCTCCCACCTCCCTCTATGCCGGAAAAAATATGGATTAGTCTTGAGGACTCAGACAGCATTTCTTTAATATATAAAACCATTTTACAGTCCCTCCCTTTCAAAGATCCAAGATGATAGTGGGAAAAGAATCTCTCACTCAATATCTCAGAAAAGGAGTGGAAGGTAGCAATGCAGAGAATCCACTCGAGCTCCATATGCACAAATCATACAATTATTCAACTCAAAATTATATATCGAGCACATCTGTCTCAATTGAAATTGTCCAAAATGTTTCCAGGGCAAGATCCAACCCGCAAATATTGGAATCAAGTTCCAGCCTCACTGGGTCACATGTTTTGGGCCTGCACCAAATTAACATCATTCTGAACCAAAATCTTTAAATGCCTTTCAGACAGCCTTGGTGTCACAATCCCTCCTAATCCACTAACAGTTGTGTTTGGTGGGCTCACAGATGGGCTTAAAGTGGAGACGGACAAACAAACTGTAATCACCTTTACTACACTATTAGCACATAGATTTATCTTGCACAACTGGAAGAATCCTAACTCTCCTCTTTTAAGTCAGTGGGTAACTGATGTTATATACTAATTGAATTTGGAAAAAAACTAATTTTCACTTAGAGGATCTGTGCAGAACTTTTTCAAAACCTGGCAGGATCTAATCAATAACATTTTAGAATAAGGTTTAAAGTACCGAGGAAGCAGATTCACTCCCCTTTTTTTTCTTCCTCATTTATCTTTATTCACTTATTAATTCATCTATTTACTTATTTTTACTAGCTTTACATTCTCAATAAAATCAATAAAATAAAAAGACAGAGTGTTGGGGTCGTCAGGCGCTATTGATAAATACAGCTGTGTGTCATCAGCATAGCTGTGGTAGCTCACGTTATGCCCTGAGATAATCTGATCTAACGGAAGCATGTAAATGGAAAAGAGCAGCGAACCCAGGATAGAGCCTTGTGGAACACCATATAGGATATCATGCATCTTTGAAGTGTAATTACCACAAATAACAAAGAATTTTCTACCTGCCAGGTAGGACTCAACCCAATTTAAGACGCTGCCAGAGAGGCCCACCCATTGACTAAGGTGATTTATAAGTATATTGTGATCAATGGTACCAAATGCGGCACTCAAATCTAAGAGGATGAGAACACATAAACGGCCTCTGTCTGCATTTACCCGCATACGGTCTGACTTACTAATACAGGGGCTAAATTTAATAATCAATTCTTAAAACTTCTGCATAATTTAACTTAACTAACACAATACAGCTTGCTTTTAATCTGATCATCTGAAATATTCATGAGCCTTAATATTTAAATTTAAATGCATAATGTTTATATGTTAAAGTGTTTATGTGCTAGCGTGCAAGTATAGTTAGTTTCCTTTAAGCTTGGGGGTGTTAAAGGTTTCTCCAAAAATTTATTTAGACTTTGGTGAATCAAAAGGCCAGTTGGAGTCGCCTCGTGCCAAAACAAAAATTTGTTTCCTCAGTTCCCTCAAAAACACAGCGTCCTCGGTCCTCTCAGATTAGTCCAGAGTAGTCACTAACTAACCTGTCAGCAGTGCGAAATTGAAAGCAATAAAGTTTATCGACAAACTTAAAGTAAAATATATTCCGTGTCCCTTAAGGAAAAAGCGCACCGAAAAATGTAATTAAAATGAAATAAAATAACAAGGATCACAAAGTAGAAATTAAGGACCAATCGAAGTATATTCTGAAAACGGAAATGATTGTTTTGTCAAATCAGTCTCGTTTTAGGTTTAGCAGTGTTGCACAGTTTTACGGTGTTTTCAGTTCATTCATCATCGTTTAAAATAAACACTTTTAGTCCTTTTTGTGGCACAAATCTTCAGCATGTTGCTGTAACTGCAGCAGCTCTCTAAGTGTATTGATAAGCGTTTTAGAAGATGTTACAGGTATGTTATGTTATTAGTGGCGTACTGTATAATAAACTAAAGCTGATTGTAAGTAAATGGTAGTGATAGCTGCACGATTAACATAATAACCAGTGGACACACTGACTAAAGTGTCAGAAATCACATAACATAAACACACTTAATCAAATTTAGTGATGCGGGGAGCCCGAGTCTGTCCCGGCAGCACAGGCAGAAGTTCAAATGTTCTGGACGAGACGCCGGTGTACTTCAGTGGCAGTTGCATTTTGTGGTTCGTCTCTTTTTTGATTGAGCTCTTATTTAATTGAATTTGCCTGTTTGTTATTGTATTTAATTGATTGGGTATTTTTCATGTATGTTGGGTGAGAAGTGGATTGATGTGTGCTAACAAAGGTGTAAAGGGGACTCTGGGAGGTAGAAGAATGATGGAGGGTTGCCAGATTTATGTTGACGATGAGCACAAAAGGACAAGAACAGAAATGGAGAGAAAATAGAAAACGGTTTGAGGACATTTTCAAAGTGGCAGTGGCTACAGCAGAGACAGCAGCACATATTCTTTTTCTGGAGGATTGTGATCGAGTGGTCCGGGAGTTGAACCTGCTGAGGTTTTCCTTGAGGAAGCAAGAAGCTCAAAGTTAAGTATTGAAATCCTGGATGTGTCGATGCTTCCTGCTTTATTTGTTGCAGCTTCTCCTTGAAAGGAGGACGACTTTCTCATGGACGGAATGTTGGAGTGGGACTTTCTACTCTTTCACCCAAAAGAGAAGGGTGGGAATTAGGTTTTTTTATTTATTTATAATTATTGTTTTAAATAAATTTGATTGGCCATTGAAGTGTTGTTGCTTGTGCATGTCTTTGGGTCCCATAATTCGAATTGAAAAAGAGAGTTAATAGGGTGGTGAAAACGTCTTGGGTGTAGGGGTCCCAGTGCCCATCATCTCACTAGGTGGTGAAGCTGGATTTCCCTACTGAGTGACAATGGCTGCCGTGTCTTTCATTGTGTGTTTCCTCACACCCCAATTTAAAGAAACCTGTATGCTATTATCTTTAAATTTCCCAGACTCTTAATAATAACTGGGTGGTGTAGTCGGATATTTAAACTGTGTGTAACAGCCAATTTTAGAAAGTTAAAGTTTTGAGTTAAACTCATATTAATGTTTGCTTTATTTGAATAGAACATAATTTCTTCTATAGTCATAGACAATGGTATAGTCTTTTTTCCCCTATAAGTTAGTAAGAGATAGACTCTTCTTGCTATAACTGAGAAACAGTGAGATAATAAACTCAGTTGTGTTTAGAACTGGTCCCAGTAAACAGGGACTTGAAAGACCCATTTTCTACTTAGAAATGGGATAAGCATACAGTTTTCTGACCGTTATGAAATGGTTCAGAAATTATAAGTGATTAGTAACGATTTAAGATGTAACACGATTAAGCTTAGAACTAAACTTTTCTCATTATAAATTTTTCCTTTTTTTTGTTATTTTAATTTTCTTTTTGTGTGAACCGTTTTACTTTGAAACTTAACTAAACACTTAAAAACGAAGATATTTTGTCTGTGGAATCATTTCTGCGTGTCAGGCCTTTGTTGAATCCCATTTTTTGAGTTAGAGCTGCTGAACTGTGGAAACCTTTGGAAAACACAGCTACATTTTCGTCAGAAAACTTGCCATCTTAAGGCCTTGAAACTGGAATCTACCATCTGAGGACAGAGGACGCTTCTGCTCCTGAACTCGTCAATGAAAGAAAAAGAACTGAGTCACTTTGAGGTACTGTGCTCTTACCTTCTATCTGTGCGTTATCGTAATGAAAGCAAGGTCGCCGTACCTGAACTTGAGAAGATTTTAAGAGACTGTGATATTATAAAAGACTTTGTGGATGATCGCTTTTGCTTTTGCCTGAGTTTTTGAAGCCTCACTATAAGGAAGTATCTGCTTTGTTGGAACGTACCAATTGTGACGTTTGTTGCTGACAAGAGAACCAGCTGTCAGTCATTTGAGCTGTTATCATGGCAATGTCTAATCATAACTCCAGTGAAATTAGTAGTGACTTGAGTACAGACTCGAAGCCAGTGAAGTAACTACACCCTTAATCACGAAACTTAATGTAGAATCAACACAAAGGATTTTTTTTATGACGTAAGTTAAACAATTTAAATCTGAACTTTTTAACAAAATACTACTTCAGTAAGTACAACCTGAATTTGAATGTCTTCCTAAAAGTTGAAAAGCAGGCAATAAGACAGTGAGGCCAACGTACACTGTAAAAAAATCTTGCATGTGTGAAAAATGATAATAAAAATTGCTAACTATATGCAAAATCATTACTTTAATAAAAATGGGTATACCCTTTTTTGATTATTTAATTCTGATTCAATAAAATAAATTAACTTATTTTTCATAAAATGTAAACATTTTTTATAACTTCTTCTAAGTAAAGAAACCATACTGTGAACTGAACACATTTAAGTTACTTTTAATGTCACTGTACTTCCTCTTTGATTTCTTGGTCTTTACAACAAAGCATTTTGCTGTAACTTTTATCCATAATAGCTATTCTATTACGAATGTGCAAGTTATAAAGCATATTAATTCCGCAATGAATATTTTAGTCATTTTGTTAGTTACAGATGTAAGCAGTTGTTGTTTTCACGAAATCTTTCCCTTCATGTGGGAAGCATGGTGAGCAAGGGAGCGTCTTTTTAACATCCTACCTGGTTGGTTTGCTTTAAAAAGCAAGCACATTTCTCGGAGAGCTACATATGTTCATATATATTTTTTGTCGTTTAAAACTACTATTTTTAGACAGAAAAATAAAATGACACTTTGAGATAAGTTTGAGAACGATATGGCGTTTGTCCTAAACTACGACCTGTAAACAACATAATAACCGTCACAGTATTACTTGACCTCTTATTTACTGTTTTGTATAAGTAATGTATTTTCTGGTTAATTTTTAACACTGTGATTTATTTAGCGATGTTACTGTTGTGATTTCCTATGTCCTATTTTATTTCAGGATTTTTCGCTATCGCATACTGAAAAGTAAAGGAAAAAGCAGCCATTCATGAGACTGTGGACGATTGTGGGTTCGCTTCCCAGGTCCTCCCTGTATGGAGAGCGCTTTGTGTAGTGTGAAAAGCGCTATATAAATGTAATGAATTATTATTATTATTATTATTTAACCGGATATGTTGCTGTAAATGCAGGGCGTGTTTGAAGAGCGCCATCTGCCGTAGTGTTTCACTCTTTCACTCTCTATTTCCTTCCCATTTACCTCTCATTCCTAGGACATCACTTGATTGAGAGATACTTTTTTGTGTAAGTTAAAAAAAAAAAAAAGAATAGTCATTGACATTTAAATGTCAGTAATTCAGTAAGAATGATCCTCAGACTTTTGATTACATTTTCAAATTTTTACCTTTGAAAATATAACTCTGTTGTTGTGACTATCTGTGTATGTTCAAATAAATAAAGATATATGCAATTTCAGCATTTATTTGTTATTCAGTCACTACAGTCCAGCATTGTATTATTACTTTTTTTTTTTTTGAGTAATTCAAATGAAAATCAGAGTAAAATAAAAATATTTTTACCACTACTTATATTTAATCAAACTCATTTATTTTAGGTAAATTTGAGTAAATAAATAGTTTACTCAATAGTGCTGTATATTAAATCTACTCTACTTATTTTTTTAAGTACTTTTAACTCATTATTTTTTACAACAGATTATAAATACCAGCGATTTGATAATTATACAGGGTTGTCCAGATCTAATTATGCAACTGTTCAACTGACAACCGTCTCCCCACCATTTTGGAATGCAGGGCAGGTGCTGCCATCTATCTGCAACACAAAGAATTTTAAGTGAAATCTCTATGTGCAGGGAAGGTGCTGTGAATTCTCTATGTAATAAACTTAAGTTATAGCATAATGAAAATTGCATAAGTAGATCTGGACAACCATATATTCTAAACAAGTGCTCCTTGACTGGTGCGCTGTGGTAATAATAATGTAGCGCCCCCTGAGTCCTGACCTGAGAGAGACGCGCTGCTCAGGTGGTCGAGACCTGTCTGAGAAGGATGGGACTCCCTGGAGAAGCCTACAGAAAAGCAGCTCTGCCATCTCCGTTTTACAGACGCAGCACTAAGTGTGCACAGTAGCGGCCAGGAGACGTACCGGGGGTCCAGCTGCCAGGTGGCCTGTTCGCCTGTGACCCTTGCAGGGCTGATTGGCAGTGGGCATACAAGTGCAGTGCTGTGTCAGCGAGCGCCGATCTACAAACTGATTTTTTTGATGGTGTCTCTGGTAGTTCCGACCCTTTGGACAGTTTAGCATGTGTAGGACATATACTGCTTTTGTAGTTGGTAGAATCCTGCATGGTGTGCCTTGGGATTTTTTGGGTTGCAAAAAGTGTGCCAACACAGAAAAAACAGACGGAAAATGCTGCTCCACCTACACCTTTGCTCCTGGCTCACTTAAAAACCGACACTGTGTATTGCTCGAGTTATGTTGCATTCTTTGCATAAATCAGTGAAGATGCTGCAAACTGGAATACTGGTTAAGGATAATCATCACACTTCTGTTTCGTAGGATTTTGACATTTAACACTATTAGGGAGTCTGCACTGCCAGCTACCTAACAGATCAGCAACTTAAACGCAGAGGTACTGGAGACTTATTTTGGTTTTAGTGTGACAAGAAGAAAACTTATTTAGCAATTATGTGCCATGACATTGAATCGATCTTCTTACAGAAATATGAAATGAAAAAAGTGCAATTTCTTTCTTCAGGACTTTTTGCCAGCCACCTATATATCTCTCTCTATTATATATAAAAAAAAAAAAGAAATCTTACGAGGGGGATGAGACGTGATCTTCTCAGAAGACACTTTGATGTCACACAAGACAAGGCAGTGAGACAAAAGGACAGCTGCTGTACAGGCTTTTAAATGATCGACACGCAGCGCAACAAGCAGAACACACAGCTCGGCAGCAGCAAGACAGCAGCTGATAACCACGCCCAGGGCTGGAAATGAAGAACAATGAGTAGATGACAAAGTAGGACATCGTAAAGAATTCAAAAAATTTTGGTGCAGTACACATGCATAGTAAGTCTTTTCCGATCTTCTCGGAAGACACTTTGAAGTCCCACAAGACTACTTGCATGTCACGCCCTACTTACAAACAATTTCTTGGAGACAATTTAACGTCCCGCGAGACAAAGAAGTGAGACAAAAGGACAGCTGCTGTACAGGCTTTTAAATGATTGACACACAGCGCGAAAAGCAGAACACGCAGCTTCGCACTAGCAGCTGGGGGGGAAAAAACTCATTCACTACAGCTTTATTACTGGCAAATATCAAGAAATAAAAAATGAGTGTAATGAAAATAACAATCTCTTTTAATTGTATATCCGGTTAACCAAACCCGGGGTTTGGCAAGCGAAGCGTGTGTATGTATGTGTATATATAATATATATATATATATATATATATATATATATATATATATATATATATATATATCTATACTAATTAATAAAAGGCAAAGCCCTCACTGACTCACTGACTGACTGACTGACTCACTCATCACTAATTCTCCAACTTCCCGTGTAGGTGAAAGGCTGACATTTGGCAGGCTCATTCCTTACAGCTTACTTACAAAAGTTAGGCAGGTTTCATTTCGAAATTCTACGCATAATAGTCATAACTGGAACCTGTTTTTTGTCCATATCCTCTCATGAAGGAGGCGGAGTCACGTATCGCGTCATCACGCCTCCTACGTAATCACGTGAACTAAAAACAAGGAAGAGATTTACAGCACGAGTCAAACGCGGGAATGAAGGTAAATGACGTTAATTTTTGGGTGTCTTTTAATACTGTGTAAGCATACATATTAACACATGTGCAATTAAACGTGTGCATTTACGGGGTGATTTCTCAGGCTTAAAAGCTTGCCTTTTATCAAACGCGGGAACAAAGGTAAATGACGTTGTTGAGTGTCTTTTAATACTGTGTAAGCATACATATTAACCCTTTAATCGCCAACTCCCTAAATATTCCCCACGCCAGGCGAAATCTGAACAATTTTCGTTTTTTTACTTTTTTACATTTTTTTTACATTTTTTACATTTATTCAAGCAGTATTGACCACTAAATGTTGTGCAAGTTCTAGAAATGGACAAACACATAATAAAACACAAAATGTACCTTTTCTCAGGCTTCCACAGCAATAAACTTTCATCAACTGTAACTGACGGTCCTGGCATGTAGGGCAACTGAAATGCTTCAAATAAATGGTCAATCAAAGGACGTAGCTTGAACAAGCGGTCGCGGTTTGGATCTTTCTTATCTGGCTCATTTCTGTTGTCATTCAAATGAAAGAATTTCAGCAGCAAAGAGAATCGGTTACGTGTCATGATAGCTGCAAAAATAGGTGTTGCATACATAGGATCTGTAGACCAGTACATCTCAATATCTGGTTTTCTGATTATTCCCATCAACATCAAAATCCCAATGAATTTTTTCATTTCGTTTTCATCAGTGTCTACCCAAGCACGAACACGGGAATGTGGAGGTAAATTGGGATTTTTCTCAATAAACTGTGCTGCATACAGATTTGTCTGATGAGCAAAATGTCTGATCAAATCAGGTGACACAAACAGCTCATAAAACTGCTCAGCAGTGTAATTGTTTACATCAACAGTAAAGCCACACGTTGCCTCAAACGGATGCAGAAAAGGTAGTTCACCTCGGGCAGCAGTCCAGTTGAGATGCTGGGGATACACCCACTCATCGCCGACATCCGATGCGTCGTCATTCACAGTATCATGCAGCGCACGTTGCTCATCATCATTGTCGCTAAAATCTTCTTCAGAACTGCTACAATCATGATCAGAATTATTGTCCAAAATCGCCTGCAAAACCTCACTTGAAGTCAGTTTACGTTTCGCCATATTCACAGCTTTCACTTTCGAATCACATCACGTGATCGACCAATACAAGCGCAGAGTTGTCGAAATACAACGTAGTAATAATACCCATGCCAAACTGTCAGTTATACTACGCGCCAGGCATTCACATAACCACAGGCAAATGTGCCGGATAATTCCGGCAGTAAGGCGTCAGCATTAAAGCTACGATGCCGGATATATCCGGCAGAGGGCGGTTAAGGGGTTAACACATGTGCAATTAAACATGTGCATTTACGGGGTGATTTCTCAGGCTTAAAAGCTCACCTTTTATTAAAAAGTTAAATTCAAACTGTTTTCATTCTGAAGGGCACAAACCACGTTAGATTTCAGACGTTAAACGTGCAAAAATGTCGGTACACCAGATAAATAAGCGCAACATATTATCAGTTGTATTGTATGCTTACAATACATATAGAAATGTGTTAATCGTTACCTAATATTATGGAATGGTGTTTTTCGACTCGCGCCTTGATTTAAACGATTGCATTTCTTGGTGGGTTTGCGTAGCTAATTGTCAATATCTTTACACCTCTTTTTAAGACTTAATTTAAAAAGGTTTTCTTTTCTTCTTAATTAAAATTTAAAAGCAATACTTCACCACTGCGAAGCCCCTATAGCGCTGACGTCCGAGGTTCGATTACCGTAAGCGAGTGCAGTGAGTGTGTACGCCTGATGAGCCAAGAATAAGGGGGAAAGACGTGTCACGTACCCTTTGCATTATTTGACAGTAAACTATTTTCAATCATTCTATGATCTGCTTCTCACAACTGAAGGCACCGTGGCTGATGTTACCTCACTTGCTGGCCAACCATAAGCGTTACCTGGTAGGTAACCAGCCACTCACTTCACTCCCTTACGGGAATCGAACCTCGGACGTCAGTGCTACAGGCAAAGCCCCTAAAATTGCGCCACGGCGTGTGGTTCGTTTATTTCACAACATGTAGATCGGGGTAATTACATTCCACGCCATGGCGTGTGGTTCGTTTATTTGACAAAATGTAGATCGGGGTAATTACATTCACAGCATTCGTAGTCTGATTCACAATCTGATTGTATGGGTGGTTACCTACCAGGTAACGCTTGTGGTTGGCCAGCAATCTGCTAACATCCGCCACGGTGCCCTCAGTTTGTGAGGAGCAGATCATAGAATGGTTGAAATAGTTTACTGTCAAATAAATGCAAAGAGTACACGACACGTGTTTCGCCCTCATTCTGGGCTCATCAGGTGTACACACTCCACTGCACTCCAGCAACACTCATAACAATGACAACACAATTACATATATATATATATATGTAGATATGTATATATATCCATCCATCCATTATCCAACCCGCTGAATCCGAACACAGGGTCACGGGGATCTCCTGGAGCCAATCCCAGCCAACACAGGGCACAAGGCAGGAAACAATCCTGGGCAGGGTGCCAACCCACCACAGGACATGTATATATATATGTGTATATATATGTAGATGTGTATATATGTAGATATGTAAATATTAATGTATATATATATATATATATATATATATATATATATATATATATATATGTGTATGTATGTATGTGTATATGTATATGTGTGTGTTTATGTATGTGTGTATATATATGTTGATATGTGTATATATATATGTATATATATGTGGATGTGTATTTGTATATATATGTGTAGATATGTTTATATGTAGATATGTATATATATGTATATATGTATATGTATATATATATGTTTATGTGCGTGTGTGTGTGTGTATATTATATATATAAAAGACAGCAACACTCATAACAATGACAACACAATTACATTGACAATCATGTTACGTTAGTTTTAAAATGTTTCTTTTTCTTTTTCATAACCTCTTTAACACACTACTTCTCCGCTGCGAAGCGTGGGTATTTTGCTAGTATATATATATATGTGCATATGTATATATATATATATATATATATATATATATATATATATATATATATATATATATATATATGTGTATATATATGTAGATATGTATATATTTATATGTATATATATGTACATATGTATATATATATATATATATATATATATATATATATATATATATATATATATATATATATGTAGATGTGTAAATTTGTATATGTATATATATGTATATGTGGATGTGTATATGTATGTATATATATATATATATGTATATGTAGATATGTGTATATGTAGATATGTATATATATGTATGTATATATATATGTTTACATAACCTCTAACACACTACTTCTCCGCTGCGAAGCGCGGGTATTTTGCTAGTATGTTTATAAACTTTGAAGCTGCAGATGAATCAAAGAAGTGTTTTTAACAGTTTGCTTCTTATTTATTTTATTTATCAGTATTTATATATTAAATAGTAAGAGAAAATGGTCTGATAAACCGACATCCACGATCTGCCTCATATCAACTTTTAATCCTTTAGTAATCAATAAATCCAATGTGTGCCCTCTTTTGTGTGTTGGCTATCTAACATGCTGGCTCAAATCAAAAGAGTACAAGAGGTTCATGAATTCTTTTGCTTTTGGGTCGCACTGATTATCGATATGAAAATTAAAGTCTCCAACTATTAGGAACCTGTCATAGTTAGTTATTATAATTGACACTAAGTCTGAGAATACCTCAAAGAAAGAAGCATTATATTTAGGAAGTCTATACCAGGACAATACTAGAGACTGAGAAACTCCATAAATAACAACTGTAAGGTACTCAAAAGATCTGAATGTATCAAAGCTGACATCTTTACACTTTAATGACTTGAGTAAATATTTGAGAAGCCACCTCCTTTCTTACCTTGGAGATCCGCATTAGTAAAGCTGTAATTCGGAAATGCACATTAAAATTAAACAGCTGCCCCATCAGAGCTAAGCCATGTTTTACTTAATGCAATAAAAACAATTTTCCTATTATTAATAAGATTGTTGATGGAAAATGTCAACAGTAACAAACAGAAGAATCTGAGCTCAATGAGGCCAGTGATTAAAATACAAGGCAGGACACAAACCTTTTAGTTTCTTTTCATAATTGGTGACAAGAAATGCACCCCAAGCATTCACTTTGCCCAGTCTGTCCACCACTGTGAGTGCCACACAAAGATGACCTAAAGGATGTGAATCAGGTATTAAAGCATCCGCTAATGTCTCAGTGACTTGTGTCAGTGAATACAAGATTGTGTCAGTGAGGTAAAAACAAACTTTATTTCTCCTTAACATGCACAGGTTTGTTTTTCAGAGAAACAATGCTTATTAAACACTAGGACTTCATTAAATTAAATAATTTCATTCACCTGAATGGTTTATATTAATGTCCACACAGCAGGCTTCGTGTCAGGTGAGCTCCCTTGAGCAGTTACAGAGCTAGGAGTCTTTTCTTCTTGAGCCAGCCAAGTTGCTTCTAATCACCAGAATGCTGCTGTAAGTGGCAAGCTTAATAATAATATCCAAAAATTAAAAAGAAAAGGTGTCCTCAAAGCCACTCTTTTATAGAGTGCCTTGATGTAAGAAAAGTCCTGGTAAAGCGAGATGACACAGCGAGTCTCATATCTTACATAAACCAAGAGTTACACCCTGCTAAAATCAAGCAACAGATCACCTGCCACTGGTCGTGTTCCTCATTATTGAGACCACCCTGAGATGGCTAATACAACAAAGATTATAGTCATCCTCACTAGACGACACCCCAGTCACTTGTTTTATATCTCCACACAAACACACACAATGGTGATTTAATCTGAGTGTTCAGCTCATACAATCTACACTCATGGCACTATATGAACATTTACTCTTGATGTGCTAACGGCCATCAGGCCGCAGACAGTTCAGCATCTACTGACATTCCTGTCTACAGACACTTGAGCTCATGTCAAACTCCTATCAGATGTAACGTCACTCACAGAGTCAGCCATTGCATTATGAGCGCCATGGTCTTCTTTACATATTTTATCCATTTACAAGCTGCTTCTTCTCATCGACAGTAATAATCTCATCTAATAATATTATATTCATACCACACACATTTTAATATCACAAGTCATTGTTTGCACATAGTGTGAAAAATATTATTCTAAACCTTTTATACCTTGTCATTTGTAAACATGGAGCATCAGAATGCCCTTATAATAATAATATTTATGTTTCTATTATTTATTTCTCTCAACACAAATATGACACGGCTGTTGCATTACAGAGAGATTTAATTTCTGTGGTATGAAAATATAATCGATATTACCCCCAAATCCATCTAAAAACCTGTGAAAATAATTAAAGTAATGTGACATTTATGAGAAAGGTGACATGGATGGAATGCCACAGACAAGATTGTGAGGAGAAAGGACCACAGTGCTTGCCGGAAATGACAACATGAAAACAACGAACAAGAATTTGACATTTTTTCTGGCTTTTGTGTTTGATGAGACAATAGAGTGAGGTACATACTGTATAGTGCTTTGGTGGGCTTTTATGCTAAATGTGTTCATAAATTCTTTCATTTCTATCATTTTTTCATGCTCCATTAAACACACATTGGACTGTGACTACTTGGTGATAACGACTGGACATTTGCCAGTGATGCTTTGACTCTTCAGTTCTTTGTGGTGATAACCAGACGTTAAGTTGACAGTACAATTCAAGCAATCGCTAACACTTCTCCAAAACCAAGACATGAATTGTGATCCACAACCTGCAATGACTGATGAAGGAAACCCATGTAACCCATGAAGGAAGTTTTTAGGGGGAATGAAATGAATGAATGAAGAAAAGTGATTGCCTACTATCAGTAAAGATGTAAAACCTTTAGAAGGAGACAGATCTGTGATGAAGTCCATAGAAACATTCTGCCATGGATGAGATGGATGAAGAATGGGCTGACATAACTTTACAAGAAAACCCAAACTTTGCTACATTAACCTTTGTTTTCTGAGATTGGGTTGTAAGCCCTGGAACCTGGAACACTGATTTTAGGGTGTTCTTCCCCTAGAGAGTTGTCATCACCATAGCTTGGCCACTTTAAAGAGATTTTGGAAATGGGAAAATACGTGCAAAGAAACAAGAGATGATGTTTTAGCAAAGTCAAATAATGAAACAGGTGGGATGGCAGATCAGAAATTAAGCGAGTGTAGGTGAGAAACAACGTGTGGCTGCTGCTATAATTTGCACATGTCCAGTCCTTGGGGCTTCACATTTATCCACTCCATTGTTGTGTAAATCAAACAACGTTTATTTTCTAAGTTATATATTTTCACAGGTATAATATGAAACTTTAAGACAGACACGGTAAGAAAACTGTGTGTTTCCACAGCTTTATTAATCCACACGCACCAACTTATAAAACTTTCTGTTCACATTAACCCCTGCAACCCAGCATCCCATCCTAAAGAAACAATATCCCATTAAAACAGAATCATTATCGACCCCTATCCTTAATACAAAAGCTAATCTTGAACTACAAAGTAAATTCAACTTAACAGGACATAAAAAAACGTCAATGCAAATCCTGGCTCACACATACCCGACCCCTGATTGTTTTCTGTTCCTAGAAACAATTACCATAACACATGAATCAAATTCATTAGAAAATTAAGAAATATGCCTCATTCTGCTTCTTGCAGAAGATAGATTTTAGTGGTTTGTCTACCAAATGTCATTGTTATCGTCTTCACACAAACTTTACAGATAAATCCATGTTCATCTGGATGGACTCTGTTTCTAGGTAATGGGGTCATGACGGGTCATTTCCATCTCAGCTTGCATAAGCTCCTCAGTTCTTCTTTAGTTGCATTTGAGAAGACAACCTTCCTTGGTGCAGCTGGCGTTGTTGTGGGACTTTGTCAGTTTCACTCTGTGCTCTGTTTGCACTCAGCTCCTCTCTCATTTTGGATTGGTTAAGTAATATCATTTTTAATCTAAAGGACCATGCCACTGTTCTTTTAAGTGTCATCCATAAGAAGACGTACTCTATCAGTTGATTAACTCTATCTACCCTTTCATTGGCCACAACTGAATTAACCAGGACACTTCTCTTTATCTCAGGGTCTGTTGTAGTCAGGTCTGCCAGGGGATCTCGACATTCTGCCCTTCATTGGTTGGTTTGGTATGAAAGTCGGGCCCAAACAGTCAAACCTTGTTCTGCATAAAGACATCCACATTTTGGCCATTAGATGCATAATCAGCAGGAATGATTTGAGAGCTCACATACTTCCACTGAGACACCTTTGATGTTTGTAGAATAGCTGATACCTTATTAGCCACAAATGTGCAGAATCTTGTTGTCTCATTGTTAATATATTTAGTTACTGTCTGTCCAAAACACAGAATGTTGTAATGGCAGCTGTAGTTCCTTCCTTAGCATTCTGTCCATGCGTACTGCTAAAGTTGATGCTGTTAATTCTAATTATGGGATGGTCATGGGCTTGACTGGTCCAACTCTAGCGTTTTCACTGACAAAGTAGTTTGCTACAGTTCTGTTGAAGTAGACATGTGACTGTGTCATACCCTACTTGACTAGCACCAGAGAAATGATGCAACGGAGCAGAAACCGCTTCACCAAAGCATGCTGGCTTGAAACATCCATCAAGTCCAAATTCACCTAATAGATGGAGATCTTAGATCCACCTGGACCACTGCTGAGCGAGGTGTCCTAGCACAGTGTCATCCCACCCTATTCTCAACCCACACAACTCTTGTAAAATGCTTCTTGTAGGCAAAATCACTGGTGCGAAGAATCCCAGTGGGTCACATACAGAGCTCACCATGGACAGTAAACTTCTGCTTAGAGATTTGGTGTTGATGTCAACTCTAAACTTGAAGCACTCGGACTGGATACACGCCTGTACCCCTAGTGCTCTTTCAGTAGGAAGTAAAACTCGATCGAGGTCAAGGCCTGTTATTTCCTTTGCCCTGTCATCTTCAGTGATGTTTTCCAACACAACTTGACGTTGCTAACCCACCTTGATATCTTAAAGCCTCCTGTCTGACAGAGGCAGCGTTCAGATTGTGATACAGAGACACACTTTGTCCAGCTGATTTGACTGACTTTTATAGAAAAGTATATTCTTAAAGTTGATGATCTGCATATATTCAAAGAGAATCAGGAGCGTATATGAAAATAAGCCTTATATCCTGGTGCACGTTAATATAGTCTTAGACCATGAAGGAGTTAATTAAGAAAGGCCACAACTGATTTTAGCATAAAAGACGAGCCTGCCTGCCCTTTTACTTGCTTTGTTTTGAATTTCTGTGAATCGAGGACGTTGTGTTCTGTGAAGGAGGTGAGCTGACGAGCAGCGAGATTTTATTTTAGGAACACAAGTGCTGGGCCTTCTGCCTGACATCCTGTAGATTAAGCAAGTTTCTCTAAGCATTCAAGGCTTAATGATGGGAACACTACAGGCAAGCTTTCATAATAGTGTGTGTATAAATATCTCTATATATATTGTGGCAGACGGCCGATGCCCCTTTGACACTGGATCTGGGGGAGCAGCCATGGGATGCACACTACATCCCCCAGAACACTTGCTGGCAGCCCCCCCGGGGCCACAATTGTGTAACACCAGAGCTCATCCCTGTTGGGCTCTGTGGCCACCGCCAGGGCAAACTGCACGGCTTCCTGAGCACATCTGGACAACAATACAGTCACACCGGGAGTGCAGCCTTAATTAGGTTAATTATCACCTGAAGCTCTTCTGGGTGGGCTATAAAAGGAGCCTGCAGCCACTACTTGGGGCGCCAGAGTCGAGAGGAGGAGGACAAAGCTGCCTTGGAGGAGTGGAGGAGAAAGACAAGTGACATTTGTGGTGTTTTTCTTTTGTGTGTGTTTTGGGGACTCTGTAGGGCCTGTGGGACACGAGGAAGACATGCCCCACGGCTGAAGACAAAAATAAAATCTTTTTGTTCATTTTAATACGTGCCTCCGCTGTCAGTCTGTGTCGGGTCGATGCCAAGAGAGTGCTTTTGCCACAATACATAAAATCCATCGTCTGTCTGTATGTCTGTCCACTTTTCACGAGAGAACTACTTAACGGATTTAGATCAGGTTTTTTTCTATAATTTGCTTCAACATTCTGGTTGATTTTGTGACGTCTCTCATTGCGCTCAGTATCACAGTTCACTTGCCATACTGATTTATTTGTGTGAATCCGAGGGGAGAGATGCAGGGCCCTCCTCGCTCACGTGCCAGCCTCTGAGCTTACCTTGCCTCTGCTTAGCTAGCGAACAAGAGAACTACTTAACGGATTTAGATCAGGCTTTTTTCTATAATTTGCTTGAACATTCTGGTTGATTTTGTGACATCTCTCATTGCGCTAAGAATCATAGTTCACTTGCAGGAGGGATATATTCCTCTAATCTGAGACTGAGGCTGTGGGTCGACGGTGAGGGGAGACGTGACGTCAGCAGTGGGAAGCCAGGCGGGGCCCTCCTCACTCACACACCAGCCTCCATTGAGATTCTCTCTTCCTCTGGTCACGTTTACGAGCGTACCTTACCTCCGCTTAGCTAGCGATACCTGTTTGATTTTTAAAGTTTGTCCTGTTTCACTACGACGCTCATATATATATGTAGGGTTAAAGAAGTATTTAAGTTTATATGTCTGTGCCTCTTTATGAATAATAATAAAGTTACAGAAGTGTATACTAAACCAGTTTTAAACTATGTAAGCATTAATTGTTATGGGCCTGTGCTTTTATTTCAAGTAGTCAAGTGGCACCACGCCAAGCTGTCCACAGCATAGTCCTTATCAGTGAAGCTGAGCACTGCCACCTAACTGGCATGGCTATCCATTATGTCAGCCATAAGAGATGCTAGTGCAATGAGTAAACATTAACTGAATTATTAATAAAGCAGTCCAGTTTTCACAGGTGGGTTCTACAGAGTCCAAAGTAGTGGTGAGAACTAATTAACTAAAAGCCGTCAATCTTTAACAGCTCAGGATTAGAGAGGAGTGATCAGGTGACGCTCACCTCAAAGAGGCAAATACGTCTTATGAGCCAAAGGGATTTTAATGAAGAAACAGATAGTGAAGAGTAAATTGTTATGAGAAAGTTTATGATGGCAGGATATTGTTATGAGAAAGTCAACAACATCTGGTGATTGTTATGAGAAAAGGTGCTGAGCGAGGTCATCATCATGAGAAACCCTGGAAAGCAGATGATGGGAATCTGTGTGAAGGGGGATATTTTGTGATTAGAATTGTAATAAATCTGAAGCTCACAGAATGCTCAAGTCTCAAGTCATCTGAGCTGAGTTTGTATGTGCGCCGTACAATAAAGTCTGATTCTGCTGCCTGTCCCGAGACTCCGAGTGCCTTCTTTTGGGCTGAGGGTGCCCGAGCTGCCTGATCTGCTTCAACACTTTATGCAGACATCAACAAAAAATTGTGCATAACTGTGTCTACTAATGTAGCATCAAATAAATGTCTGCTGTCCTCGGTACATTGTCTGAGAGCATAACTAGCACAGCTTGGTGAGGAGGTGGCACCAAACAATGGCACTTGCATTCCTTTAATGTAACTATCTGGCCACCATAAGAATCGGAGTAAATCAGCATCCTCTGAAGGAACACTAACCTGGAGGAACAGGTGGAATGGCTTCCACATCAGCCATTAATGCCACAGATTCTTGGTGGAACCTCATAATGACACCAATCAGTGTGCTAGTAAGGTCTGACCTCTGAAGAAGCTCCTCGTTTAGTGTGGTCCTTTGAAAATAAGCTGCACAATCGAATACCACACACACCTTGTGTTTCTTGGCTGGTATACCCCATGATGCAGAATGCACCACACATTTCCATCTCTGCCACTGTGGTCTTTATTTGGATCTTTTTACTGCATAACCTTTAATGGCTATTAAACGTCATGGATTTGCTTGAACCACAACTGAGGCAGAGCAGAGTCTTCTTCAACCTTCTCAGCACAGAAGAGGGTGCAGATGATCATCATGTCTCCTTCAAGGCTGCTGACCTTGGAAATCAAACTCTCTTCTCTATTCTGATGTGACTCAGCTTTTCCTCTGTTTCACTTTAAAATGGCCTCTTCCTTCTCTCCTCCATTTATTGTCCCCCTCTGTCCTATTTGACTCTCCCCTTCTGTCCCCATCTGTCCCTTATCTGTCCTGTCTCTCTAACCATCATTCTCTTTGTAGTTTTTCTTCTTGCCCCCTTGTTTGTCTCTCTGGCTCTTCTCCTCTGTCACACTCAAAGTCCATCTGTCCAAACTCTGCTCCTTGTCCAGCTGTCTAGGAGATGCCCACCTTCAAGCTGAGGTCTCACGCTCCAGCATCCAGGCCCTCAGTAATTGGACTCTCATTCCAGTTTCACTCTTATTTCTTATGTGTTTAGTGTCCTCCATCCCTCCATTTTCTGAACCCACTCAGTCCAGTTCAAGGTCAACAGCGGGTTCAATGCATGAGATTCAACCCTGGGTGGGCCGCCAGTCCCTCACACTTTCTACACCAGCAGGCCTGAGTTCTCCTCATCTTGTCCTTTTGCTCTCATTTCTATTTAAATGGCTCACTTGTTCAGGCCACTGCTCTCTAAAGAGGACACAAGTGGAGGTGACAGTGAGGTGAAATGACAAAGAAGACAAAGAGACCTGAGCCTTGTGTGTGTTGAAGTGTCACAGAAGTCCAAATCAGCACATGGTAGAGTCTGTTCAGTCACAAACAGATGATGACACGAATTGTGTGCAAATGAGGCAGTGAACAAGGAGTGGAGTAGACACGGGTTCAAACACCACCACTTGATGTTGAGGAGCAGCTTGACCTGTGATGGCCCAGTGCCTGTTCAGAATTTGTCACTAATGCCAGGATTGACCTCATTCTTCATTACCCTACAACTGGACTGTTCACCCGTGTTTGCTCCTGCTGCTCCCCTCGGTGGGCTTTGTGACCTCAGCTGGTTTTAGAGGACAATTCTCACTATGGTTCTCTGGCAGGTGAAACTCAGGGGTCTCTGGTCTGATCTTGTGAATTTTAGTGATAAGTTCAGGGTGACAGGGTGGAGAAACACAAGTGAGTTTAAAGAAGAAGCACACAGGCTGAGAAGAAGACATGGAGAGTTTATTAAAAGTGGAGGAGAGCTGAGGAGATAATAAAAGAACTAGCTGATTACCAAGTGGCTTCGCTCACTGAGTGCAAGGGAAAAAAACTAAAATGTAGTATTAATAAAATAAGTTTGTTAATTACCAATGTTATATTTGAACAAATAAAGAGCATTTACAATAAATAGAAATTATATAATTTTTTTTTGATAAAAGAATTTGAAGAAGATATAAGAAGCGTATAAATTATTAAACAGTCAAACATTAACATTTCAGAAGTAAAGATACATTGAGTACTGCAGTGGTTTCAGGCAAACTACCTGCTTGACAACCTTGAAATGTGGACGCTGCCTTTCTGTCGCGCTTAACGGGCAGAAGGTCCAAATAATTCCCAAGTCTAATACTTAACATGAAGAGGTCGGTACATCTTTTTAGATCCTCCATTTTCTTAAAAGAATTCATCAGAAAAGCAACCTTGAATGTTGCGGGGTTTAAGTGACCCGAATTCATCTTAAGGGACAGTAAGTAGCCGTGCACCGCAATTTACGAAGAGCGTCCCGCTTCGATAGCGCCGATTACACTTATTCGCAAAGATTTCCACTGTCCCAGGAGCCGACAGGACACTTGAAGTGTGACAAATAGTGCGAGAAGAGAGGACGCTGCCTGAAGCTGTTGACCAGGAGGAAAAGCCCGACATTCCGCGCCTCCCAGCGTCCACTTTGTTCTCACGACCCCTCTTCGCTGAAGGCGGTCTCGTCTTCACATTGTTTACAGCTCAGCGCAGTTAAAAAGTAGAAAGACACAAAGCTGTTTTCTTCATCTCTTTTACTATCGAGGTGTAGCGCGTTCCTCTTAAGTTGAATGAGGAGCCCAGCACACACAAAACCTACTCTTAGGAAAATTAATTCTATTAAGTACGGAAGCCAACCGAACCTTTGCCCCAATTTGATATACTCATCTGGAGTTGTCTTTTATGAATTTATACTAAGGAAAGAATCACCCCAACAATTCTTTAAACAATCAAAAAAGAATATATTATAAATCAAGCAAAACAATAAACACCCTTTAAATCCTTGTCAAATCTATAATAACTACACAAACCCTAATTAATATGCCACCCCCTTAAGCACTCTATAATATACTGCCCAGAAAACAGCAAAGAAAGAAAGCAAGCAAGGAACAGAAATGGAAAATTACCCTATTTACAAACAGCATGTTCTTGTTTTAAAGTCTAAATTCAAACGGCCTGGGAAATCTGCAATAAATCCAGTGATCAAAGTCAGATACGTTCCGCTGACTCGTATACTGAATTTAAATGTAAAAGATGTGATCTCACTGGCCTGGCGACGATTCATTTGTTGAAGGAAGAAGTCCGTCTCACCCGGGTGTCTCGGCATTAGCGTCAGTCCATGGCCGACACCCGCAGCATAAAAGCAAAGTAAAGCCGTGTGCTCCGAAGGTCCTTCTAGGTTAGCCGGCACTCCTTCTCCGTGCGCCCAACCGTCCTTATTACGGAGTCTCACTTACTTTACCGCTGGCTTCTTCTTTACATTCACCTTCTCAGCTCCTTATTTAAACAGTCTTTTTTCTTCTTTTCAATATCAGTAAAATAACTCTCACAGAAATAATAAGTTCCTATATTATAATATGTTCTGTGGTCATACGTCATTTCCGTTTCAAACACGAAAAGAATTTTATTTATATAGATAAAGAGAAGAATTTAGAGGGAGTGGACAGGGGGCACCGTCACTGGGGTCAGTTGATCAGCATGTCCTGTCTTCTCATATCTTGATATCCACCTGCCGTCCAGTCCTGTTCAGCTCCTCCTGTAGTGACCTCAGGTTCTTCTCCTCACTCTCACTGATCTCATTATCAACCAGCCTGTGAAGGACACAAGTGTGAGTTACAAACATAAGAGGACCCCACCTCACACACTGTACTATCACAGTGACATACCCACTCAGGTCAACTTCCCAGAATTCTCCTCAGTGTCCCTAAGTCAAATGACTTGTGTGGTGGCCTGCCAGTCACTCAGTTCACTGTCCAGTCAGGTCACTGACCTCTGAAGGCCTTTTGGTTTCATCTCATCTCAGTGAAGGTGTTCTAGTCAGGCTGGGGGTCCTCCGTGGCTCCTGCTGACAGTTTTATTTTTTTTTTATTCTCCTTCATTGTTTTCCATTGTTTGTATAACATTGTTTTGTTCATTTATTATTTGTTTAATCCTGTATTATCTGTTATTTTTATTCTATTTCATTATTATTTAGTATCTATGTACGTGTCTTGCAGTTCTCTCTCGTTCCTTGTATTTTGTGGTTTGATCCCAAGATACAGGACCACCTGCCCCCCAACTCTCTAAAGGCTGCGGCTCATTTGACTGCTCTGGTGATTGGTGGTCTTTGTGAGTATTTTGCTCTTTTGTTTTTAATTCTGATTATTGTCTTTGAACCTTTGGATCTTGAGTTCAGATTCTCTTACAGTTTGTGCTTTTTGTATGTTGTTAGCTTTGGATTGCCTTTGGCAGCCCCTTTGGCTCTTTTGTTAATAAACCTCGTCTTTTATAAAGACCACTTGTGGACTTGTCTCTGCTCCAGCTGGAGTTTTCACGGTTCTCCCTCTGGTCAGACTCACTTCACGCCTCTGAGACTCTTTTTGATTTTATTTTGAATTTAAAAGCCTGAGCTCCTTTCTGAGGCCTAGTCAGGCCTGAAGCCTCCTGTTTGCCTGAGGTGGGCCTGCCTGAGGTGACATTTGTTTGGTGGGCTATTCTAGAGGCCTCACCCCTTTGTTATATTGTGCTGTTAGAGCAATCACCACAGAAGGTGGTCTGTCCAGGTGACATGGTGTTGACCCTCTGTGGTCACTTCCTGTGTCCTGCTCTCTTCATTAATGTCCAGTCTCTCTTTATTATTTTCTTTCCCACTCCTCCTCACTCTCATGTCTTCTCTCATTTTCTATCATCTTGTTTCTTCTTGTTGTCCCCTCACCACCCTGTCCACTGACATTGGCTCTTTTCTGTCTTGTTAGTTCCAAGTGACCCCCATAACCCTGTCCACCCTCTCCTCCTGTCCACTCTTCCTGCTGTCCTGATCCTGTCACCTCTCCTCCCTCTGTCCTTGTCCCTCGGTCTGTCCGCTTTTTATGGTATTCCTTTTCTCACACTCCTTCTCCTCTTTGTTCTCCTTCTGTCATCTCTCATCATCTTTGTTGTCCTCCCTGTCTGTCACCTCTGTCCAGCTCCACTTGTCCACTGCTCTTTGTCCTTCTCGTCCCCCTGCCTGTCCTTCTGCTTCCTTCAGTCAGTCCACGTGGTGTCCTGTGATCAGTCCGTCCATCAGGTCATCAGCTGTGACTTCATAACCCCACACACCTCACCCTGTTTACTCACCTCAGTGTCTTTAATTTACAGTTTGGGGTCCGCAGACCCTCACAAAGCTGATGAGCTCCTGAATCTCCCAGTTTGTTTCTGCTCAGCTTCAGTTCAGTCAGCTGTGAGTGTGGAGAAGAGAGGACTGAGGAGAGAGATGAGCAACATCGGGAGGTGAGACGACATTCAGAAAGGCTGTGGAGATAAAGAAAGAGAAGTGAGGACATGAGGAGGGAGACATACAGACAGAAGGCCACAGAGCTCAAAGGCTCAATGACTGCTGGCATTTTAACTTTTTACTGAGCCTGTTTGAACCCGAGACCACCGCTGTTCTTATAAGTAAGGCATCAAACACCTGAGGGGGTCTCCTGCCTTCATGCTGTACTGACAGGTGAGAAGTCATTGAAATGGACACATGGACATTAATATTGGAGATGAACCTCAAAGAAATGAGACTGACAGCATCCTGCACTTGAGAGGCCACATGGACTTGAAGAAGGTGACAATGGGGGGCGGGTGTGACAAAGTGGGATTTCTTTGTGACACTCAGGACTCTGGATGTGTAGTAATTTCATCAGATTAACACTCAGCTCTTTGTCATGATGGACTCTCCGCACGTCACAGTAATTAGATGATGACGATGACACTCTGTTGGTTTAAAAGGACAAACACTGAGTGATGACATAATGGACATGGAGTGTCACTGCCATGTGACACTTCTGTCCTCGGCCACACAGACCTCCCATACTGAGCAGTGACATTGACCAACTGACCTTTGTCCACTAAACACCTCAGTGTTGCTGAGCTCAGTTTTCTTATTCCTTCTACTAATTTGTAATAAAGCAGGAGGAAGAGCTTCAAATGGACTGTCAGCGTCCCAAAGTCCATTCCAGTAGGCACAGAGGTGGTCTGAGTGGACTGTGAAGAGACCACCATGACTGCTGACCACTGCTGTCCATTCACAGCTCTGTCCATAAGTGATTTGATCAAAATGACAGGAAAGGAAATCTGCAGCACTTTATCAGCTGAGTTCACAGGACGTGTGGGGGACACAGGAGTGACATGTTTGTGTCCTCACAGTTTGAATTTGTCACAACAGCAGCTCATTTCTTTATGTCCTGTCTTTTCAATGACATCTGTTTATAAAAGTCAGGACAGGCCAGTGGACAGTAAGGGGGTGCACTAAAGATGGTTGGGTCTTTACAAGCTTTTATTAATAATACCAGAAAAATTCAAACAAAATGTTAAAAATGTTAAAGTCAATGGACTTGGGATCAAATTATCAGTGCACACCAAAGGCCATCAGTCACACAGACGTCACCAAACCTGCAGGTCCCCAAGTCCTCTGTTCTGCTCAGCTCTGCCCTCTAGTGGTGATTTCCTGTCACTGCTCTCCTTCTGTTTATTTCCAGCTCTAACTAAATTCTCCTTTTTCTTCTTCTCTTCACTTCCAAGTCCTGAGTCAAGTCAGGCAGGTTGTGAGTCAAGTCTTAAATTTCAAGTCCCAAAGAAGTCATAATGTGTTTTACACCAAATTTACATTTGCTATTTCTTAAATTTACAGGAATCATTTATTACATTTATTGTTACCTTTCCAAACTATCAACTCCATGTTAATACAAAGTTGAACAAAAATGAAGTGCAAATAAACATGTAATGAGAATCAATTCTCAAAGTGCTGCTGAATACAACAATACAAGCAGTGCAAACAAATGAGCAGGCCAGTTCTATGTATTGTCACACATGTGTGCCCACCTGGAGATGACCTTCCTGTCTCTGTGAGGTAAGTGATACCACTCTGAGACGAGAGGGGGCGCTCACACTGACTGTCTCTCCTTATCCACCTGCAGCTCTGAGAAGAAACCTAATGAGGGGAACTGACTCAGCCGCAGTGCCCAGAGCTGCCACTGTCCTTCTGGGTGGGACTCTTGAAAACCTGCCAGCACCCCAGAGGATGGAGTTTGCTGCTGGACCTGGAAATATGACATGAAACAAGCGCAATCGTGTTGACACAACTGAAAAGGAGATTTGTCTATTGGGCTGTAAGGGTGTGTTTTGTTGGGCCATCACGTCCACTTTTGTTTTGTTTCATTTGACTTCATTAAAGGGGGACACCCAGTTGGTGCCCCGACATTACAAAGCAACTTGTGCAGGTCTGTCCTCCAGTCACCATATCAGCAGACCAATATTGTCTGTTTGGATTATGTGTATTGTCCTTAATTATGTCCATTATATCTGTTCACCATTGTAATTGTATTGTATTTCCGGCGCCACTGAGAGTGGCAGCCTTTTCAGCAGCTCCGTGTATGACTGTATGTGTATGTGTACTTTTCTACTTTTATTTCTCTATTTTTATTTATTGATCACTCCTATCACTTTATTTTATGTGGATTTGTTCACTGGACACACTTACTTTTACAACATGGGCATAGATTTTGACACGCTTAGACTCGCCTATTCAAGTACATGTGAATTTCCCATTGGGATTAATAAAGTATCTATCTATCTATCTATCTATCTATCTATCTATCTATCTATCTATCTATCTATCTATCTATCTATCACTTTATATAAAGTGAGCAAGTGGGGTAGCTTGAAGAAGAGAGATGGTGAGCGTATTGACAAGATGATCAGGTGAGCAGGATCTGTGGCTGGCATGGAAATGGACTCTCTGGTGACGGTGGCAGAGAGAAGGACACTGTGCAAGCTGCTATCTGTTATGGACAATGAACATCACCCACTATACACCACCATAATTAATCAGAGGAGTCTGTTTAGCGGTAGGCTGCTATCACAGAACTGCAATATGGACAGATACCAGAGATCTTTAGTCCTCAGAGCCATTAGACTCTTTAACTCTTCATCACAGGGGGTGGTGGTTGAGTTCTGGGCCTGACGCTCCTTCTCTCCTCCTAAGCTGTATTGACTGGATTAGCTGGGCACCACATCTGATATCTCGCTATTGGCTCACTGCTCTAGAAGTTTTATTTATTTATTTTTTTGTTGTGGGTCACTTCAAACATGTTATCCTATCAGCATGAATCATGTCACTTTATTTTATTTGACTTTAATGATATGTCACGTTAGTATTTGTCACATTAATATTATGTTTAATATCATGTGCCACCTGTCATTGTGATAGTAGTATTATTGGCACAATTCTCACTGCACTGGCATTATTGTATGAATGATGAATGAATGAATGCCTTTTATTGTCACTATACACATGTACAAAGAGATTAAAAGCAGTTCCTCCAGTGAAGACATATATGTAGAACACAACAAATAAATAAACAAATGGTGCAAAAATTTGCAAAAATGTTGCAAAAAAGTTGCAAAAAAGTTCTGCGACGCTATCTACATATGGAAAGAATAATAACTATTGCACTATTGGGTTATTGCACATTATTTAAATATTGCACAATAATGATGATCATGTCCAGTGAGTCCTGAGAGTAATGATATTGTACAGTATACAGATATTGCACAGTTATTATTCAGTACCATTTAGATATTGGATATTGCACAGTTGATGGATAGAAGGAAGTCCAGGGGTCGAGGGGTTAGACTGTGTAGTCAGTGCATGTGTGAGTTTAGAATGGTCACGGCTTTTGGAAAAAAACTGTTCTTCAGTCTGTTTGTCCTTGTTGGGAAGCAGGTCAAACAGATGAGAGCCAGGGTGGGAGCTGTCCTTGATGATGTTTTTTGCTGTGCTGAGGCAGCGGGAGGTGTAAATGTCCATCAGGGAGGGGAGAGGGCAACCAATGATTTTCTGTGCTGCCTTTACTACTCTCTGAAGCATCTACCTGTCTGCCATGGTGAAGCTGTCATACCATACTGTGATACAGTACGTGAGCAGGCTCTCGATGAATGAGTGGTAGAACGTCAGTAGCAGGTTGAAATCCAGGTTGTGCTTTCTGTGGACCATTAGAAAGTGTAACAGCTGCTTAGCCTTCTTGATGACTGCTGTGATGTTGTCTGTCCAGGAGATGTCAGCAGAGATAAGGATGCAGAGAAACCGGATGGTATGGACCCTCTGCACACACTCGCCATTGATGTAAAAGGAGGCTAAGTTGGTGCTGTGCCTCCTGAAGTCGACAATGATCTCCTTGGTTTTCCTGGTGTTCAGAGCCAGATTGTTCTTTGAACACCAGGCTGCCAACTTCAGGACCTCCTCTCCGTGAGCTGCCTCATCTCCCTTTGAGATGAGTCCGACCACTGTGGTGTCGTCAGCAAACTTGACGATGAGGTTGTTGTTGTGGGCCGGACTGCAGCCGTGGGTGTAGAGACAGCACAGGAGGGGGCTCAGTACACAGCCATGTGTAAAAATAGCAAGAGTTTCTGTGACACCTAAAACTGACATCTCCTCTGCTTACCATTTAAGCTCTCCTCAGCAAGCCAACAGACCACCAGCAAGGGCAGTCATCCTTCACATCAGCATCTGCCCCAGCCACCTTAGCTGGTCACTACTGAGGACCCCAAACTCAGCTTGTGTTCCCACCACAATCCCATGGCATTCAGCAGGGTGCCTCGTGAGACCTTCTCCTTTCTCCTTAAGCCATCCCTCAGCCTTCAGCAGAAGCCCACTCAGTGCAGTTGGTCACTCTTGCTCCTTGGTCACAAAGTAGGTTTAGACCTTATCCCTTGAGTGCCGTGTGCTCACTCCTCTCACAGACACTTCTTGACCTCCACTCCACTGCATCAGATCAACCACAATTCTGCATTTACTTTATTTCTCGTTTAACCTCTGTCTCCATCTTTTCATTTTTTTTTCCTATTCAGTTTTCTTCTTGACTATCCTGCTCAGCTCATTTTAAACTCCCTGGGGTGCAGGTGTCTAATTCCACACCCCAGAACACTAATGAGGACACTGGCTGAACCACACGTGTCTGCAGGTGTAAAGTGCGCTCCACCAATTCACCACCAACACTCCAGGGCTGCTCTGCTCCCCCACACTACCACATCCACCTACGCCCCTCTGAGTCCACCATTTTAATTTAAAAACCTGCACACAACCACTGACCACTGACATGTGTCACCACACAGCTTTGTATTTAGTAGTACAGAGAATCACGCAGTGACCAGAGTGACCAGTGGGGCACAGGACTAGTGTGACAGGTGACCTTAGTGACGTCAAATTATTCACATCTCCAGTCGGCCATTTGATTGTCTGCTGGCATTGAGGAAGACCCTGACTGACTGAAATGACAAAAGAAGGATTTGTGAGGCAGAGGGTCTGGACCTGTGATGACATCAGTGAAGACCATGTGTGTATAAAAATATCAAAAAGGCGCTATATACTGGATTATTGAGAAAGTCATGTGATAGCCTACACTGATCATGTGGTGAGATTCTTGTTTTGATGTCCCACAAGATACACAAGTGTGAGTTACAAACACAAGAGGGCGCCACTCCTCACACTGGAGTATCTCACTGACACGGCCACTGAGGTCACCTTCCCAGAATCCTCTCAGTGTCTCTGATGTCTACTGCACATGATGTGTGTGTCCACCTGTCGGTCACTAAGCCCACTGACAGATATATGTCGATGTCCTGTGTAGACCTGGGGGTCATGTCTTGTAGAATGATGTCAGCCTGTTCAGTCCACTTGGCTATAATGGCGGTCACTTCCTGTGTCTCCCACCTTACTGTCCACACTGCCTTCAGTCCTAATCCTCTCCTCCCTGTCACCTTCTCTTTCTGTGTATGGCTGGCTGGTCATTTCTACTGCTGGTGTCCACCTTTCCTGCTGTTCCTCTGTCTGTCCTCCTCTCTCTCCTTCTCCTTATCCTCTGACTTCTCCTCCTCTTTTATTCGTCCTTTTCTTCATTCTGTTCATCTCCTTCTCTTGTCTGTCTTTATCTTTGCTCTTCTGTTCTCCTTGTCCATATCTCTCACTCCAGTTCAGCTCTAGCTGTCCACTCCTCTTTGTCTTCTGTCACTTTAGACATCTCTTCTCCTCACACTGACTGTGTTTCTCCTCCTTAATCTATTTTAGTGATTTTAACAAACTTTAGTGAGGACATCAGAGGAGTGTAAGGGGGAAAGTGACAATGGAGGACAGGAACAAGTACGAGATTAAAATAAAGAATGGACAGTGTGGGCTTGTGGGACAAGAAATAAAACAACAGTCTGGACAGAGAGGATAAGGAGAATGACCAGTGTGGTGGAGGGGCTCAGGGTCACAATGCTGTCTTTATGAATTGAATTATTAAAGAAAATCTGCAGTTCTGTCACCTCACGTCCATCTGTCTGTCCATAAGGGACACTGCAGTCTGTCCTGATTAAACACTGCATTTGTGTTGTGGGAGTGGAAAAGTCAGAGCGATAATGTGACAAGAAATAAAATTCATGAGACACACAAACACACACACACACACACAAGCACACCGACACACGCACACACACACACACACGCACACACACACAGACACAAACACACACACACACTTGTTGTTCACTTACTCCAGTTTCTCTATTTTGCAGTTTTCATTCCTCAGCCCCTCACACAGCTGATCCACTCCTGAATCCTCCATGTTGTTCCCTCTCAGGTTCAGTTCAGTCAGTTGTGAGTGTGGAGAAGAAAGAGCTGAGGAGAGAACTGAGCAACATCTGGAGGTGAGACCACAAGAAGACAGGCTGTGGAGAAGAAGAGAGAGAAGTGAGGACATGAGGAGAGACAGGCAGACAGACAGAAAGACAAACAACACAAAGGTTCAATGGCCACTTGTATTCTGACTTTTCACTGAAGTGCAGTGTGAACACGAGACCACTGCCATTCTTATAAAGTAAGGCGCTATATACCTGACAGGGTCTCCTGCCTTCACGCTGGACTGACTGGTGCCAAGTCATTCAGACTGACATGTGGACATCAACTTTGGATAAGAACATCAAAGACATGAGACTGACGGTGTCCTGCACTCAGGTGACCAGATGGACTTGTCACAGGTGACCATGGGGTGAGGATGACAAACTGGAAATCTTGTCTGTCATTTACCAGTCAGGACTGGCAGCTCTAGTGGTGACCAGCATCAGGTCTGTTTGTGTCCATCTTTGTCAAATTTTATTTATTTGTTGCGATTCCCTTTTAATTATTGGTTCATTTATTGAACAGGAATAAAGGAATATTTGTGTCCCTGAAGTGTTATGGAGTCTCCTCTTTTATTTGTTTGTATTATTTTGGTGATACTTTTTCACTTCACTTGCTGTCGTCCCGATGCGTCTTCTGTTCACCTGAGTAATTCAGTTCAGTCAAATATAAATACAAAATGGGAGACACTGAGCTACAGGAGGAGACCTCTGAAAAACATTTAGGGGTTTATGTTGACACAACATTATCATTGACTAAGTAATGTTCAGAAACAGTTAAAAGATAATATAAAATGTAAGGTTATATCATAAAAACTATTGAATTTAAATCAAGGGACATTATACTCTTACTGTATAATTCACTAGTGAGAGCACATCTGGAGTACTGAGTGCAGTTCTGGTCTCCTCAGTACAAGAAAGACATAACAGCACTTGAAGAAATGAAGAGGAGAGCAACCAAGTGCATTATGGGACCGTCATCATCAAGCTCTTCCATGTGAACCCTGAATACCACGAGGACTGACTGAGGTCATTGATTTTAGGTAGAATGTCTAGAGGGGGCTGGGTGGTCTTGTGGCCTCGGACCCCCTGCAGATTTGATTTTTTCTCCAGCCGTGTGGATATTCTTTTGTTTTTTCTGTCGTCTCTGGCCATCGGACCTGACTTTTATTAATGTTAATTAGTGTTCCTAAATTTTAATTCTTATTTATTTTCATTTTTTCTGTTTCTTCATCATGTAAAGCACTTTGAGCTCCATTATTTCTATGAAAATATGTTATATAAATAAATGTTGTTAGGCAGGTTTTGAGTCAAGTCTTATATTTCAAGTCACAAAGAAGTCATAATGTGTTTTACACCAAATTTACATTTGCTATTTCTTCAGTTTACAGGAATCATTTTTTACATTTATTGTTACATTTCCAAACTATCAACTCCATGTTAATACAAAGATGAACAAAAATGAAGAACAAATAAACATGAAATGAGAATCAATTCTCAAAGTGCTGCTGAATACAACAATACAAGCAGTGCAAACAAATGAGCAGGCCAGTTCTATGTATTGTCACACATGTGTGCCCACCTGGAAATGACCTTCCTGTCTCTGTGAGGTAAGTGATACCACTCTGAGACGAGAGGGGGCGCTCACACTGACTGTCTCTCCTTATCCACCTGCAGCTCTGAGAAGAAACCTAATGAGGGGAACTGACTCAGCCGCAGTGCCCAGAGCTGCCCCTGTCCTTCTGGGTGGGACTCTTGATAAGCTGCTGACCACCCAGATGATGGAGTCTGCTGTTGGACCCAGAAACTCAACATGAAGCAAGCGCCATCGTGTTCACACAACTGCAAAGTAAATTTGTCTATTGGGCTGTAAAGGTGTGTTTTGTTGGGGCCATCGTGTCCACTTTTGTTTTGTTTCATTTGACTTCATTAAAGGGGGACACCCAGTTGGTGACCCGACATTACAAAGCAACTTGTGCAGGTCTGTCCTCCAGTCACCATATCAGCAGACCAATATTGTATGTTTGGATTATGTGTATTGTCCTTAATTATGTCCATTATATCTGTTCACCGTTGTAATTATCTATCACTTTATACTTAGTGAATAAGTGGGGTAGCTTGAAGAAGAGAGATGGTGAGTGTATTGACAAGCTGATCAGGTGAGCAGGATCTGTGGCTGGCATGGAAATGGACTCTCTGGTGATGGTGGCAGAAAGAAGGACACTGTGCAAGCTGCTGTCTGTTATGGACAATGAACATCACCCACTATACATCACCATCATTAATCAGAGGAGTTTGTTTAGCGGTAGGCTGCTATCACAGAACTGCAATATGGACAGATACCAGAGATCTTTAGTCCTCAGAGCCATTAGACTCTTTAACTCTTCATAACAGAGGGTGGTGGTTGAGTTCTGGGCCTGACGCTCCTTCTCTCCTCCTAAGCTGTATTGACTGTATTAGCTGGGCACCACATCTGATGTCTCACTTATGGCTCACTGCTCTAGAAGTTTTATTTTGTGTTTTTTTTTTGTTATGTGTCACTTCATACATGTAATCCTATCAGCATAAGTCATGTCACTTTATTTTATTTTACTTTAATGATATGTCACTTTAGAATTTGTCATATTAATATTATGTTTAATATCATGTGCCACCTGTCACTTTGATAATAGTATTATTGGCACAATTCTCACTGCACTGGCATTATTGTATGTAAAAACAACACGAGTATCTGTGCCACCTAAACCTGACATCTCCTCTGCTTACCCTTTAAGTTCTCCTCAGCAAGCCAAGAGACCACCGGCAAGGGCAGTCATCCTTCTCATCGGCTTCTGCCCCAGCCATCTTAGCTGGTCACCGCTGAGGACCCCAAACTCAGCTTGTGTTCCCACCACAATCCCATGGCCTTCAGCAGGGTGCCTCGTGAGACCTTCTCCTTTCTCATAACGCCATCCCTCAGCCTTCAGTAGAAGCCCTCTCAGTGCATTTGGTTACTCTTGCTTTTTGGGCACAACGTAGGTTTTGACCTTATCCCTTGAGTGCCGTGTGCTCACTCCTCTCATAGCCACTTCTTGACCTCCACTCCTCTGTATCAGCTCAGCCACAATTCTGCATTTACTTTATTTCTCATTAAACCTCCATCTCCATCTTTTCATTTTTCTTTCCTGTTCAGTTTTGTTCTTGACTATCCTGCTCAGCTCATTTTAAACTCACTGGGGTGCAGGTGTCTAATTCCACACCCCAGAACACTAATGAGGACACTGGCTGAACCACACGTGTCTGCAGGTGTAAAGTGCGCTCCGCCAATTCACCACCAACACTCCAGGGCTGCTCTGCTCCCCCACACTACCACATCCACCTACGCCCCTCTGAGTCCACCATTTTAATTTAAAAACCTGCACACAACCACTGACCCCTGACATGTGTCACCACACAGCTTTGTATTTAGTAGTAAAGAGAATCACGCAGTGACCAGAGTGACCAGTGGAGCACAGGAATAGTGTGACAGGTGTCCTTAGTGACGTCAAATTATTCACATCTCCAGTCGGCCATTTGATTGTCTGCTGGCATTGAGGAAGACCCTGACTGAATGTAATGACAAAAGAAGGATTTGTGAGGCAGAGGGTCTGGACCTGTGATGACATCAGTGAAGACCATGTGTGTATAAAAATATCAAAAAGGCGCTATATACTGGACTATTGAGAAAGTCATGTGACAGCCTACACTTATCATGTGGTGAGATTCTTGTTTTAATGTCCCACAAGAGACACAAGTGTGAGTTACAAACACAAGAGGGCGCCACTCCTCACACTGGAGTATCTCACTGACACGGCCACTGAGGTCACCTTCCCAGAATCCTCTCAGTGTCTCTGGACGTCTACTGCACATGATGTGTGTGTCCACCTGTCGGTCACTAAGCCCACTGACAGATATATGTCGATGTCCTGTGTAGATCTGGGGGTTATGTCTTGTAGAATGATGTCGGCCTGTTCAGTCCACTTGGCTATAATGGCGGTCACTTCCTGTGTCTCCCACCTTACTGTCCACACTGCCTTCAGTCCTAATCCTCTCCTCCCTGTCACCTTCTCTTTCTGTGTATGGCTGGCTGGTCATTTCTACTGCTGCTGTCCACCTTTCCTCCTGTTCTTCAGTCTGTCCTCCTCTCTCTCCTTCTCCTTATCCTCTGCCTTGTCCTCCTCTTTTATTCATCCTTTTCTTCATTCTGTTCATCTCCTTCTCTTCTCTCTCCTTATCTTTGTTATTCTATTCTCTTTGTCCTTATCTGTCACTCCAGTTCAGCTCTAGCTGTCCACTCCTCTTTGTCTTCTGTCACTTTAGTCAGCTCTTCTCCTCACACTGACTGTGTGTCTCCTCCGTATTCTATTTTAGTGATTTTTAACAAACTTTAGTGAGGATATCAGAGAAGTGTAAGGAGGAAAGTGACAATGGAGGACAGGAACAAATACGAGATTAAAATAAAGAATGGACAGTATGAGCATGTGGGACAAGAAATAAAACAACAGTCTGGACAGAGAGGATGAGGAGAGTGACCAGTGAGGTGGAGGGGCTCAGGGTCACAATGCTGTCTTTATGAATTGAATTATTAAAGGAAATCTGCAGTTGTGTCACCTCACGTCCATCTGTCTGTCCATAAGGGACACTGCAGTCTGTCCTGATTAAACACTGCATTTGTGTTGTGGGAGTGGAAAAGTCAGAGCGATAATGTGACAAGAAATAAAATTCATGAGACACACACACACACACACACACACACACACACACGCACACACACACACACACACATATACTTGTTGTTCACTTACTTCAGTTTCTCTAATTTGCAGTTTTCACTCCTCAGCCCCTCACAGAGCTGATCCACTCCTGAATCCTCCATGTTGTTGTCACTCAGGTTCAGTTCAGTCAGTCGTGAGTGTGGAGCAGAAAGAGCTGAGGAGAGAGCTGAGCAACATCTGGAGGTGAGATAACAGTACCTGAGGCTGTGGAGAAGAAGAGAGAGAAGTGAGGACATGAGGACAGACAGACAGACAGACAGAAGGACAAACAACACAAAGGTTCAATGGCCACTTGTATTCTGACTTTTCACTGAAGTGCAGTGTGAACACGAGACCACTGCCATTCTTATAAAGTAAGGCGCTATATACCTGACAGGGTCTCCTGCCTTCACGTTGGACTGTCTTGTGCCAAGTCATTCAGACTGACATGTGGACATCAACACTGGATAAGAACATCACAGACATGAGACTGATGGCGTCCTGCACTCAGGTGACCAGACGGACTTGTCACTGGTGACCATGGGGTGAGGATGACAAACTGGAATTCTGGTCTGTCATTTACCACTCAGGACTGGCTGCTCTAGTGGTGACCAGCATCAGGTCTGTTTGTGTCCATCTTTTTCAAATTATATTTATTTGTTGCGATTCCCATTTAATTATTGGTTCCTTTATTGAACAGGAATAAAGGAATATCTGTGTCCCTGAAGTGTTATGGAGTCTCCTCTTTTATTTGTTTGTATTATTTTGTGATACTTTTTCACTTTTCTTGCTGTCGTCCCGATGCGTCTTCTATTCACCTGAGTGATTCAGTTCAGCCAAATATAAATACAAAATGGGAGACACTGAGCTACAGGAGGAGACCTCTGAAAAACATTTAGGGGTTTATGCTGACAGAACATTTTCATTGTCTATGTAATGTACAGAAGTAATTAAAAAGATAATATAAAATGTGAGATTATATCATAAAAACTGTTGTATTTAAATCAAGTGACATTACACTCTTACTTTATAATTCACTAGTGAGAGCACATCTGGAGTACTGAGTGCAGTTCTGGTCTCCTCAGTACAAGAAAGACATAACAGCACTTGAAGAAATGAAGAGCAGAGCAACCAAGTGCATTATGGGACGTCATCATCAAGTTCTTCCATGTGAACCCTGAATACCACGAGGACTGACTGAGGTCATTGATGTTAGGTAGAATGTCTAAGAGGGCTGGGTGGTCTCGTGGCCTTGGACCCCCTTTAGATTTGATTTTTTCTCCATCCTTCTGGAGTTTCTTTTGTTTTTTCTGTCCTCCCTTGTCATTGGACCTGACTTTTATTAATGTTAATTAGTGTTCCCTAATTTTAATTCTTATTTATTTTCAATTTTTCTCTTTCTTCATCATGTAAAGCACTTTGCGCTCCATTATTTGTATGAAAATATGCTATATAAATAAATGTTGTTAGGCAGGTTTTGAGTCAAGTCTTAAATTTCAAGTCCCAAAGAAGTCATAATGTATTTTACACCAAATTTACATTTGCTATTTCTTAAATTTACAGGAATCATTTCTTTCATTTATTGTTATATTTCCAAACTATCAACTCCATGTTAATACAAAGATGAACAAAAATGAAGTGCAAATAAACATGTAATGAGAATCAATTCTCAAAGTGCTGCTGAATACAACAATACAAGCAGTGCAAACAAATGAGCGGCCAGTTCTATGTATTGTCACACATGTGTGCCCACCTGGAGATGACCTTCCTTTCTCTGTGAGGTAAGTGATACCACTCTGAGACGAGAGGGGGCGCTCACACTGACTGTCTCTCCTTATCACCTGCAGCTCTGAGAAGAAACCAAATGAGGGGAACTGACTCAGCTGCAGTGCCCAGAGCTGCCCCTGTCCTTCTGGGTGGGACTCTTGAAAAGCTGCCGGCCCCACAGAGGATGGAGTCTGCTGTTGGACCCAGAAACTCAACATGAATCAAGCGCCATCGTGTTCACACAACTGCAAAGTCAATTTGTCTATTGGGGTGTAAAGGTGTGTTTTGTTGGGCCATCGCGTCCACTTTTGTTTTGTTTCATTTGACTTCATTAAAGGGGGACACCCAGTTGGTGCCCCGACATTACAAAGCAACTTGTGCAGGTCTGTCCTCCAGTCATCATATCAGCAGACCAATATTGTCTGTTTGGATTATGTGTATTGTCCTTAATTATGTCCATTATATCTGTTCACCGTTGTAATTATCTATCACGTTATATTTAGTGAGCAAGTGGGGTAGCTTGAAGAAGAGAGATGGTGAGTGTATTGACAAGATGATCAGGTGAGCAGGATCTGTGGCTGGCATGGAAATGGACTCTCTGGTGATGGTGGCAGAGAGAAGGACACTGTGCAAGCTGCTATCTGTTATGGACAATGAACATCACCCACTATACACCACCATAATTAATCAGAGGAGTTTGTTTAGCGGTAGGCTGCTATCACAGAACTGCAATATGGACAGATACCAGAGATCTTTAGTCCTCAGAGCCATTAGACTCTTTAACTCTTCATAACAGGGGGTGGTGGTTGAGTTCTGGGCCTGACGCTCCTTCTCTCCTCCTAAGCTGTATTGACTGTATTAGCTGGGCACCACATCTGATATCTCACTATTGGCTCACTGCTCTAGAAGTTTTATTTTGTTTTTTTTTTGTTATGGGTCACTTTAAACATGTTATCCTATCAGCATAAGTCATGTCACTTTATTTTATTTTACTTTATTGATATGTCACTTTAGTATTTGTCACATTAATATTATATTTAATATCATGTACCACCTGTCACTTTGATAGTAGTATTATTGGCACAATTCTCACTGCACTGGCATTATTGTATGTAAAAACAACAAGAGTTTCTGTGCAACCTAAAACTGACATCTCCTCTGCTTACCATTTAAGTTCTCCTCAGCAAGCCAAGAGACCACCGGCAAGGGCAGTAATCCTTCACATCGGCTTCTGCCCCATCCACCTTAACTGGTCACAGCTGAGGACCCCAAACTCGGCTTGTGTTCCCACCACAATCCCATGGCCTTCAGCAGGGTGCCTCGTGAGACCTTCTCCTTTCTCCTAATGCCATCCCTCAGCCTTCAGCAGAAGCCCACTCAGTGCAGTTGGTCACTCTTGCTTCTTGGGCACAACGTAGGTTTTGACCTTACCCCTTGAGTGCTGAGTCCTCAGTCCTTTCACAGCCACTTCTAGACCTCCACTCCACTGCATCAGCTCAGCCACAATTCTGCATTTGCTTCATTTCCCATTTAACCTCCATCTCCATCTTTTCATTTTTCTTTCCTGTTCAGTTTTGTTCTTGACTTTCCTGCTCAGCTCATTTTAAACTCCCTGGGGTGCAGGTGTCTAATTCCACACCCCAGAACACTAATGAGGACACTGGCTGAACCACACGTGTCTGCAGGTGTAAAGTGCGCTCCGCCAATTCACCACGAACACTCCAGGGCTGCTCTGCTCCCCTACACGACCACATCCACCTACGCTCCTCTGAGTCCACCATTTTAATTTAAAAACCTGCACACAACCACTGACCCCTGACATGTGTCACCACACAGCTTTGTATTTAGTAGTAAAGAGAATCATGCAGTGACCAGAGTGACCAGTGGGGCACAGGACTAGTGTGACAGGTGTCCTTAGTGACGTCAAATTATTCACATCTCCAGTCGACTGTTTGATTGTCTGCTGGCATTGAGGAAGACCCTGACTGACTGAAATGACAGAGGAAGGATTTGTGAGGTAGAGGGTTTGGACCTGTGATGACATCAGTGAAGACCATGTGTGTATAAAAATATCAAAAAGGCGCTATATACTGGATTATTGAGAAAGTCATGTGACAGCATACACTTATCATGTGGTGAGATTCTTGTTTTAATGTCCCACAAGAGACACAAGTGTGAGTCACAAACACAAGAGGGCGCCACTCCTCACACTGGAGTATCTCACTGACACGCCCACTGAGGTCACCTTCCCAGAATCCTCTCAGTGTCTCTGGACGTCTACTGCACTTGATGTGTGTGTCCACCTGTTGGTCACTAAGCCCACTGACAGATATATGTCGATGTCCCGTGTAGACCTGGGGGTCATGTCTTGTAGACTGATGTCGGCCTGTTCAGTCCACTTGGCTATAATGGCGGTCACTTCCTGTTTCTCCCACCTTTCTGTCCACACTGCCTTCAGTCCTAATCCTCTCCTCCCTGTGACCTTCTCTTTCTGTGGATGGCTGGCTGGTCATTTCTGCTGCTGCTGTCCACCTTTCCTCCTGTTCTTCAGTCTGTCCTCCTCTCTCTCCTTCTCCTTATCCTCTGCCTTGTCCTCCTCTTTTATTCGTCCTTTTCTTCATTCTGTTCATCTCCTTCTCTTGTTTCTCCTTATCTTTGCTATTCTATTCTCCTTGTCCTTATCTGTCACTCCAGTTCATCTCTAACTGTCCACTCCTCTTTGTCTTCTGTCACTTTAGTCAGCTCTTCTCCTCACACTGACTGTGTTTCTCCTCCTTATTCTATTTTAGTGATTTTAACAAACGTTAGTGAGGACATCAGAGGAGTGTAAGGGGTAAAGTGACAATGAAGGACAGGAACAAGTATGAGATTAAAATAAAGAATGGACAGCGAGGGCTTGTGGGACAAGAAATAAAACAATAGTCTGGACAGTGAGGATGAGGAGAGTGACCAGAGTGGTGGAGGGGCTCAGGGTCACAATGCTGTCTTTATGAATTGAATTATTAAAGGAAATCTGCAGTTGTGTCACCTCACGTCCATCTGTCTGTCCATAAGGGACACTGCAGTCTGTCCTGATTAAACACAGCGTTTGTGTTGTGGGAGTGGAAAAGTCAGAGCGATAATGTGACAAGAAATAAAATTCATGAGACACACACACACACACACACACACACACACACTCTTGTTGTTCACTTACTTCAGTTTCTCTAATTTGCAGTTTTCATTCCTCAGCCCCTCACACAGCTGATCCAGTTCTGAATCCACCATGTTGTAGTTGCATCTCAGGTTCAGTTCTGTTAGTCGTGAGTGTGGAGCAGAAAGAGCTGAGGAGAGAGCTGAGCAACATCTGGAGGTGAGATGACACCAAGACAGGCTGTGGAGAAGAAGAGAGAGAAGTGAGGACATCAGGAGAGACAGACAGAAGGACAGAAGGACAAACAACACAAAGGTTCAATGGCCACTTGTATTCTGACTTGTCACTGAAGTGCAGTGTGAACACGAGACCACTGCCATTCTTATAAAGTAAGGTGCTATATACCTGACAGGGTCTCCTGCCTTCACGCTGGACTGACTGGTGCCAAGTCATTCAGACTGACATGTGGACATCAACACTGGATAAGAACGTCACAGACATGAGACTGACGGCGTCCTGCACTCATGTGACCAGATGGACTTGTCACAGGTGACCATGGGGTGAGGATGACAAACTGGAATTCTGGTCTGTCATTTACCACTCAGGACTGGCAGCTCTAGTGGTGACCAGCAGCAGGTCTGTTTGTCTGTGTCTATGTCAAAGTTTATTTATTTGTTGCGATTCCCTTTTAATTATTGGTTCCTTTATTGAACAGGAATAAAGGAATATCTGTGTCCCTGAAGTGTTATGGAGTCTCCTCTTTTATTTGTTTGTATTATTTTAGTGATACTTTATCAGTTCACTTGCTGTCATCCTGATGCGTCTTCTATTCCCCTGAGTGATTCAGTTCAGTCAAATATAAATACAAAATGGGAGACACTGAGCTACAAGAGGAGACCTCTGAATAGCATTTAGGAGTTTATGTTGACACAACATTTTCATTGACTAAGTGATGTACAGAAGCAATTATAAAGATAATATAAAATGTGAGGTTATATCATAAAAACTATTAAATTTAAATCAAGGAACATTACACTCTTACTTTATAATTCACTAGTGAGAGCACATCTGGAGTACTGAGTGCAGTTCTGGTCTCCTCAGTACAAGAAAGACATAACAGCACTTGAAGATATGAAGAGCAGAGCACCAAGTGCATTATGGGACTGTCATCATCAAGTTCTTCCATGTGAACCCTGAATACCACGAGGACTGACTGAGGTCATTGATGTTAGGTAGAATGCCTAGTGGGGGCTGGGTGAGTTGTTTTTTTTATTTTTCTGTCCTCCCTGGCCATCAGAATTTTAATTCTTTTGTCTTTTTTCTCTTTCTTCATCTTGTAAAGAACTTTGAGCTCAATTATTTGTATGAAAATATGTTATATAAATAAATGTTGTTATTATGGTATGGACATGTCCTACTGTGACAGACTCAAAGAAATAAATCTGCTTTGTCTGAGCAGAGGAGACTGCGTGGGGACCTCATCCAGGTATTTAAAATCCTCAAAAGAATTGATAAACTAACTAACTGAAAAACTAATAATCAAACTTAGAAGCAGCAGCAAAAAGAAACAATCATCAAAGAGCAGAATTCTTACAAGTTAAGTGTAATCACATACTCAAGGACATTAGCGGCAATTAACAGAAACTGCATTTAAAATTGAAGCAAGAAAGCAAAAAAAGTTGTGGGACTCTGAACAAACTACCAAGACATGAAGTTGTCATCAAGGTTTCTGCTTCCTTTAAGAGGAATCTGCATGAGCTTAGCTAAACAAACAGTCTTGATGGACTGAATGGTCTCCTCTCATTTGTCAAGTGTCTTATGTTCTTATGTCCCTTTGCTTCATCTCTTGTATGACCCCTTGTAGAGCACCAAGACTCATTTGAGGCTCCTGTTTGTTGACTTCTCTTCAGCTTTTAACACTATTCAGCCTCACTTTCTTGCACAGATACTTATTAAATAAATTAATTTTGACCAGTTTGGTAAGATGGCTGATTGACTTTTTAAGAGACGTGACTTGAAGAGTGAAAGTCAATGGCTGTCTGTCTGACATGTTGTCCTCATCCACAGGTCCCCTCATGTCTGTTCTTTCTCCTCTTTTGTACTCCTCTACACTAATGGTGGTCTCAGTAAATTTGTGGACAGGTTTATTTAAATATGTGCTGATGACTCTGTGATTGTTAGCCTACTGTGTGTGAATGAAACCAGTCTTGGTCCAGTGGGAGATGACTTTGTGAACTGGTGTGATGAATCTTTTCTACACCTCAATGTTACAACAACTAAGGAACTAATAATCAAACTTAGAAGCAGCAGCAAAAAGAAACAATCATCAAAGAGCAGGCAGTGGAGATCATTGACAGTCATAAATATCTGAGGACAATCAAACACTCACAGCTGACTTTTAAGGGAAGCACAGAAGCCATCGGCACAAAGGGACAGCAGCAGCTCCACTGTTTAAGGAAGCCGAGTCTTTGTAATGTGAGTCCTTCCATGATGACACTCTTTTATAAATCTTGTATTGAGTCTGTTTGTATTTATAAACTGCTAGCCTGGTTTGGAGATCTTAATATCAAATACAAAACCAGAATAAACAAATTGTAAAATGGAGCAGTAAAATAAGAAACACTGGACAGTCCAATCTTAATGACCTCCCATCATGCTGTGTGTCTCTGCTGACCAGTCAATAATTTGTTTATTAGTTTGAGTGAAGTTTCTGATGTTTGTTTAACTCAAATGAATATTGAAATAAACATTCATTTTCCACTCCTTCTTATTCTCAGGGCAGCAATGAGCGCCCATCACACACCATGTCAGCCTTTCCTTATGAGCTCCACATTCTTATTTACGTATTTTATTCACTTAAAAAGCTTGAGTTGGTCTTGTCCGTTTATAGGAGATGGACGTCGTGAAGCAGAGCTCCGCCAGCAGCGGCTTTATTTTCCCATGTATTTCATATTATTTAGAGGTATCCTGTATTTAATCCGACCAAGGAACATCCACTACAATATACAAGCATGAGTAACAAGAAGAAAAGTCAGAAAGAACCGGAAAAGAAACTTAAAGCTGCGTCAAAGTCTGGACTGAGTGCAAGGTATGGCCTCTCGGAGACTGACCTGGAACAGGCAGATGAATGCGCAGATTTCCTGGGACCCCGCTCCATTGTATCGTCTCCAGTTGAGAGTGAAAATGGGAGCGAAGTTACAAGTGCAAGTGATACAGGTCGCGATGGATCGCCGATTTCTGAGGATCATTCGAGACTAGAAAAGGCCCTGCAGGATGTGCTCTCATCTACTCATCGCGAGCCCGCAGCACCTGCTGTAACAGGAGCTGCATTTCCACTCGCGGAGCACGAAATCCAAAACGAACGGTCCGAACTGAAAGAGATGATTGCTACACTGGCCACTGCCATGGTTACGACCATAAATGAGCTTAAGAAAGATAACAAGAACGATCTTAAGAAGGCGAACATTGAGCTTAAGAAGGCGAACATTGAGCTTAAGAACGAGCTTAAGAAGGATAACAAAGATAAGGAAACGAATCTATTTAAACATTTCGACGTGAACTTTAAAGGCATGTTGGAGAAATTAGAGGAACACATCGAAGAAACTAGATCCAAACTGAAAATGCTTGCTGACCAGATTAAAGATGTTACAGATCAGCTGGATGACGTTAAGCAGGCATTCACAGCTCGAATTGAAACAGCGGAACAACTGGCATCTAACGCCGATGAAAAAGCCACGGCTGCGAATTCCGAATGCAAAAAACTTGGAGACAGACTTGCGGCCCTGGAAGATGGGTACAGAAGAAATAATATAAGAATTGAGGGTATACCTGAGAAACGAGAAAGCTCAAGCCCAGTGAAATTTGCAGTAGAATTACTGTCTAAAATAATTGGAGATGACTTTAAACTCGACATTGAAATAGCAGCTGCTTATCACACAAACAGGCCTAGCATCTTTAAACCTAGGTCTTTTATTGTCCGCTTCGAGCGACTACGATGTAAGCTTGATGTGATGGCACTTCTCATACACAAGCAAGAGATTATATTTGAAAATAATCTTATTCGTATTTTTCCCAGACTTCTCACCATCAACAGCTGCAAAACGTGCAGCCTACATTGACATTAAAAAGTTGCTACGGAATGCCGATATCAAATACAGCCTCTTGTATCCCGCCAAACTGAAAGTGGAAGTTCATGATCAATATTATATTTTTTCAAGCAAAGAAGAAGCTGAAAAAGAATTAAAGAAGCTGTTTCCGACACTCTTTTGAAAGTTAATAAGGAGCCGTTTTCTATCAAGGCACAGGAAGGACCTATCATCTGCTCTCTGGATCCATATTTAAAGAGACTGTTATTATAATTATACATCCTTTTCTTTATCTGGACATCATATGTTTATGTTTTAATTTAATTTTTTTTTTACTACCTTAAAGTAGACTGTTTAACATAATACCCTTGGTTTATTGCTATCTCTACTGTTTATACTTTTACTATTATACTATTACAGTAGGAATTACCAGGTCTATCCTAGACTAGTCTTTAAAATCATTCCCAGGGTTGATTCTTTTTTTATTTTTTATTTATTTATTTATTTATTTTTTTATCTTAATATCTTAATATCTTAAAAGTGCTGAAGATTATTTTAAGCTTAAAGACTGTTAATGATTATATTTTCGGCAGATAGTATTAAGAATTTAGCTGCAATAGATATCTCTGTTTTAATTCTCTAACGCCGCTGCGGGGTGGGGTTTGTTTTGTTTTGGACGTGCTCTGTCTCTTCGTATGTCAGAGGACTGGAACATCGCGAAGTGGGTTCAAGCCTCATGTGGGGAGGCAAAATGGGGGGGTGGGGGGATAAAGGGGGGAGAGAAGGAGAGCAGGCTATATCTAATCTATTTTTGTAATCCTTATAATTATAAATATCAATGCAACAATAGGCTAAAATTCAATAACTCATGGGGAATCTTGAAACTAAGATTAAAACTGCCTCATTACCAATTAAAACTATAAAATGACATTAAAAACTCAGAATCAATGTCTCCATGATGGGACAGTTAACTTTGTGAGCTGGAATGTTAAAGGCCTGAATCACGAATTAAAGACAAAGAAAGTATGCTCTCACCTAACAGGCATAAACGCTAAAATAGTATTTCTACAGGAGACCCACTTACTAAGCAAGGATCAGTTCAGACTGCAAAAAGACTGGACTGGCCAAATGTTCCATTCTAGCTTTATAAAGAAAACTAGAGGGGTTGGAATTCTCATACACAGAACAGTTCCATTTGTAGCATCAGATGTAGTATCAGACCCTGAAGGGAGATATGTGATGGTCATGGGCAACTTGTATAACAGTAAAATGATTTTGATAAATATTTATGCACCCAATGTTGATGATAAGGAATTCATGCAAAATCTATTTGCATCCATCCCCAACGTGAACACTTATAAAATTATAATGGCTGGGGACTTTAATTGTGTTTTAAATCCACTTTTAGATAGGACTCCTGTGACAGGGGTGACAACATCTAATACTGCAAAGACAATTAAACAGTTTTTAAATGATCACAACTTATCAGAACCCTGGAGGTGTCTTAACCCAAACTCAAGAACATATTCATTCTACTCACCAGTGCATTATAGCTACTCAAGAATTGATTATTTTTTTATAGATAATAATTTCCTGCCTACAATTAAATCATGCAAATACGACACAATTGTTATCTCTGACCATGCCCCTCTAGTCTTGGAGCTAAAATCATTAAGCCCCTCACACTCATCTCGCAGATGGCGCCTTAACCCTCTTCTATTGGCAGACGAGAACTGCACAGAATTTATATCCAAACAAATCAGCTTCTTCCTAGAGACAAACACGTCCACAGAGGTTTCTGCAGGAACACTCTGGGAAACTCTGAAGGCCTTCTTAAGAGGACAGATTATTTCATATCTTTCTCACAGAAATAAATTAGAAACCAAGAAAGTGTCAGAGCTAAGAAGTGAAATTACTACAATAGATGAAGAACAAGCCAAGCATCCAAATGAAGTTCTCCACAGGAAAAGGCAGGCCCTGCATACAGAACTTAACATCTTAACAACTAAAGAAACTGAACAACTTATTTATAAGTCTAGACATCATTACTATGAACACGGAGAAAAAGCTAATAAGCTTTTAGCTCAACAAATTCACAAACAAGAAGTTCGCAATGCAGTACCAGTAATCACCAACAACAATGGAGAAGAAATTATTGACCATAAAAATATAATGCACACATTTAGAGATTATTATAAATCCTTATATTCTACTGAGCCCAAAGAAGACAACGCACAATCTAATGCATTTCTGGATACATCACAGATATCACAAATAGATGCTTTAAGTGCTGAGGAACTGGATAAACCTCCAACGCTAACAGAATTACTAGATGCTATAAAGTCACTACAAAGTGGGAAATCAGCAGGCCCTGATGGTTACCACGTAGAATTTTATAAGAAATTCTCCACTCAGCTAGCTCCCCTCTTATTGGCAACATTTACAGAAGCTAGAGACAACCAAATACTACCTCAAACATTTTGACAAGCATTAATCACCGTCTTTCCTAAATAAAATAAGGACTTGTTACAATGTGCATCATACAGACCAATTTCACTCCTGAATAATGATGTTAAGATACTCTCAAAAATTCTAGCTAGAAGGATGGAGAAAGTACTGCCCTTGGTAATATCACAGGATCAAACTGGATATATTAAAGGCTGACATCTATCTTCCAATCTCCGACGCTTGTTTAATGTTATATATTCACCAGCAAAATCAAACACCCCAGAGATATTACTATCATTAGACGCAGAAAAAGCATTTGATATGATTGAATGGAACTACCTTTTCACTGCATTGGAGAAATTTGGGTTTGACCCGAATATTTGTGCATGGATCAAACTACTGTATACCAGTCCAGAAGCTTCAGTTTGTATTAATAACATTTGCTCGGACTACTTTAAACTAGAACATGGTACCAGACAAGGATGTCCCTTGTCGCCACTGTTGTTTGCAATCGCTATCGAACCACTAGAGGTTCACTGCCGAAATTCTTATCAGATAAAGAGGATTATCACAGAAGGACAGGAACAGAAAATTTCTCTATATGCAGATGATATGGTCTTATATATATCAGACCCAGAAAACACTGTCCCTGCTGTTTTAACAGCACTAACAGAATTTCAAAAGATATCTGGTCTTAGAATTAATCTGAATAAAAGTATACTCTTTCCAGTGAATTCACAAGCATATAATATTAGATTAGACACCCTACTTTTTACCATAGCAGATCAGTTTAAATACCTAGGGGTAAATATCACAAGTAAACATAAAGCTCTTTATGAACAAAATTTTGCTGTCTGTATGGAAAAAATTAAGCAAGACTTGCATAGATGGTCAACCCTTCATCTCACTCTAGCCGGAAGAATTAACATTGTTAAGATGAATATCTTTCCTAAACTTCTCTTTTTATTTCAAAACATTTCAATATATATCAATAAATCATTTTTTAAACAGTTAGATTCAACAATAACCTCATTCATTTGGAACTCAAAACACCCACGTATCCGAAGAGCGACCCTACAAAGACCTCAGGCAGAAGGTGGCATGGCTTTACCTAATTTACAGTTTTATTACTGGGCAGCAAACATACAAGCCATAAAAACCTGGACACAAATAAATGAACATACACAGGCTTAGTCTGCAATAGAAGTAAAATCCTATAGTACTTCTTTATACTCCCTGCTCTGCTCTCCAATAAATGCAAGTTATCGCAAATATACTAATAACCCAATTGTGCTTTACTCACTCAGAATATGGAACCAAATTAGAAAGCATTTTAAGATGGAAAATCTTTTATCGGTGGCACCTCTGCAAGAGAACCACCTCTTTCAACCCTCGTAAACATATCCAGTTTTTAATACCTGGAAAAGTTTTGGGATTAAAATGCTCAGAGATCTTTATATAGACAACAATTACGTTCAAAATTCAACCTCCCAGCTACACATTTCTTTCACTATCTTCAAATTAGAAATTTTGTTAAACAGAACCTGACCGATTTCCCCCACCTTGCACCCTCCACAATGCTGGAAAAAATACTGCTCAATTTCGAGGAAATAAACACCATTTCCGCATTATATAAAATCTTATTAGAGTCCCTACCTTTCAAAGATCCAATAGGACATTGGGAAGAAGATCTCTTAATCAATATATCAGAAAAGGAGTGGAAGGTAGCAAAGCAGAGAATTCATTTGAGTTCCATATGCGCAAAGCATAGAATTATTCAACTAAAAATTATATATTGAGCTCATCTGTCTCGCTTAAAACTGTCCAAAATGTTTCCAGGGCAAGATCCAACCTGCAAACGCTGCAACCAAGCTCCTGCCTCACTGGGTCACATGTTCTGGGCCTGCACCAAATTAACATCATTTTGGACCAAAATTTTTAAGTGCCTCTCAGACAGCCTTGGTATCACAATCCCTCCTAACCCACTAACAGCTGTGTTCGGTGTTCTTCCAGACGAACTAGAAGTGGAGAAGGACAAGCAAACTGTTATTGTATTCACTACACTTTTGGCACGCAGACTTATTCTGTTAAATTGGAAGAATCCTAACTCTCCTCTGATAAGTCAGTGGGAAACCGATGTTTTATATTATTTGAAATTGGAAAAAATCAAATTCTCAGTTAGAGGATCTCTACAAAATTTTTTCAAAACCTGGCAGGATCTGATCAATATTATTTTAGAATAAGAGAAATAACTATTACCGCATTTAATCCCCTTCTCCATCTCTTATTTACATAAATATTTACTTCTCCCTTTCTTTTGTTTATTGTTGTCTTATTAAAAAGCCCTAAGCAATTCTCCTTTAGCTAAGCTCTCCTTCTCAGGGGTGGGGTTTGATTTGTCTTCAATTTTGTTGGGTTATAAATTGATCTGTTTGTATGGAATGATTACAATGAAAATTAATAAAATAAAAATATATATAAAAAAAAAAAAGCTTCTTCTTAGCTATAATATCCAACATTAACACACTACACCTATTTAAATATTACATGTCTGATGACCACATCATAGACAAAGCGTTATTGTAACAAGGACCCCTGTGTGTACAGCGGGTGAGAGGCCTGTGGGAGTGCAGGAGTGAGTGTTAGTACAAATAAAAAGGGACATGGCCGCTGTGAATTGGACAAAGGAGAGCAGATCTGCTCAGCAGGTGTGTAACATCAGTGCAAAGTCCTCAAAGATGTGAGAGCAGATCCTCAGGGGACACTTTATTGGTCTTGCAAATGTGATACCCGCACCCTTTAGCTCTGTGCCAGTTGGAATTCTCTGAAGGTGTGGATCTAGCAGGACATCTGAACGACTCTTTATGGATTTTGGGACAAGTCACTGTTTGTCAAATAACAAGTAAGTCTCAAGTCAAGAAGGGCAAGTTGCAAGTCTTAAATATCAAGTCCCAAACAAGTCATAATGTGTTTTACACCAAATTTAATGCTATTTCTTAATTTTACAGGAATCATAAATAGTTTTTAAACATTTGTTACATTTATAATTACATTTCCAAACTATCAACTCCATATTATTACAAGGATGATGAAAATTGAAGTGCAAATACGCATGTAATGAGAAACAATTTTCAAAGTGCTGCTGAATGTCACAATACAAGCCGTGCAAACAAATTAGCAGGCCTGTGTACTTCACATGAAATTAAATAGATTTCTATTAAAAAAAGTATGAATATAACATGAGCACCAACACCTCAAATAGAAACACAGACCTAATAAAAAGAAAAAATCCGTAAGTGTGTTAACATAAATGTATGTGTAATAAGTCCGACATACACAACACAAATCATATGAGTGTGAGATCAGAGATCTGTCTGTCTGTCTGTCTGTCTGTCTGTCTGTCTGTCTGTCTGTCTGTCTGTCTGTCTGTTCTCTCAACCCGCTTATCAGGGCAAGGCGGCTGAGGATTTTATTTTTTTTATCATTTTATTGAATTTATTAAAATCAAACAACATTCCATACAAGCAAGTCAAATTTTACAGAACTACGTTCAAGTCAAGTCAGCCCTCACCCATGAGAAAGAGAGCTATGCCAACATAGTGACACTTTAATAGTAGAAAAGATAAGTAAGTAAATAAATAGAATTAAAAGGGGAAGAGAATCTGCTTCCTCAAATAAAATTCTTATGTTATTGATCAGATCCTGCCAGGTTTTAAAAGAGTTCTGCACAGATCCTTCTAAGTGAGAATTAGGTTTGTTCCAGTTTCTAATAATATAAAACATCAGTTACCCAATGACTGAAAAGAGTAGAGTTAGGATTCTTCCAGTTGAGCAAAATAAGTCTACTTGACAATAGTGAAGTAAAGGCAATTACAGTTTGTGTGTCCTTCTCCACTTTAAGCCCCTCTGTGAGCCCACCAAACACAGCTGTTAGTGTGTTAGGAGGGATTGGGACACCAAGGCTGTCTGATAGGCATTTAAAGGTTTTGGTCCAGAATGATGTTAATTTTGTGAAGGCCCAAAGAATGTGACCCAGTGAGGCTGGAGCTCGATTGCAACGTTCACAGGTTGGATCTTTTTAGACAATTTTAAACAAGACAGATGCAATTGATATATCATTTTAAGTTGAATAATTCTATGCTTTGCACATATGGAGCTCGAGTGAATTCTCTGCATTGCTACTTTCCACTCCATATTCTGAGATGTTGAGTGAGAGATCCTTTTCCCATTGTCATCTTGGATCTTTGAAAGGGAAGGACTGTAAAATGGTTTTATATATTAAAGTAATGCTGTCTGCGTCCTCAAGACTGATCAATATGTTTTCCAGATTAGAAGTAAGTGGGAGGAGAGGAAAATTGGGCAGGTTCTGTTTAACAAAGTTTCTAATTTGAAGGTAGTGAAAGATATGTGTTGTTGGAAAGTTAAATTTGTAGTGTAATTGTTCATAGGATGTGAAGACGTTGTCTATGTGCAGATCTCTAAGTGATTTAATCCTGAATGTTTTCCAGCCATTAAAAACTGCGTACATTTGAGAGGGTGGAAAAAGGTGGTCTTCATGCAGAGGTGCAACAGATAAAATCTTCTCCATCTTAAAATGCTTCCTACATTGGTTCCATATTCTGAGTGAGTGAAGCACATTTGGGTTGTTAGTATATTGGCGATAACTTGTATTAATTGGGGTACAAATCAAGGAATATAAAGAAGTGCTGCAGGATTTTATTTCTATTGCAGACCAAGCCTGTGTATGTTCATCTATTTGTGTCCATATCCAGGTTTTTATAGTTTGTATGTTTGCTGCTCAGTAATAAAATTGAAAGTTAGCTAGAGCCATGCCACCTTCTGTCTTAGGTCTTTGTAGTGTCACCCTTTACATACGTGGATGTTTTGAATTCCAAATAAATGAGGTTATGATTGAATTTAAATTCATAAAAAATTATTTATTGATGTATATTGGAATGCTTTGAAATAGAAAAAGAAGTTTAGGAAGATATTAATCTTAACAATGTTAATTCTTCCAGATAAAGTGAGATGAAGTGTGGACTGTCAATGTAAGTCTTGCTTAAGTTTTTCCAAGCAGACAGTGAAATTTTGTTGATAAAGAGCTTTATGTTTACTTGTGATGTTTACCCCTCGGTATTTAAACTGATCTGCGATGATAAAAGTGAAGGTGTCCAATCTAATATTGTGTGCTGGAGAGTTCGCTGGAAAGAGCACACTTTTATTCAAATTAATTCTGAGACCTGAAATCATTTGAAATTCTTTTGTTGAGATTCTGTAGTCTTAGTTTAAGACTGTAGTACATTATTGCATAAGACAGCTTTGACCTTAATTTCCAGTTTTTCCAGGAGTTATTAACAGGAAGCCTATTGTTATGTTGGCTCTTATAATTATAAGAATTAAAAGGATAGATAACAAACAGCTTGCTCTCTTTCTTTAGGCCCCCTGTCCCCCCATTTTACCTCCCCAAGTGAAGCTAAACCACACTTCCCAAAGTCCCAGTCCTCTGACATATCTAGAGACAGAGCACATCCAAAATAAAACAAGCCACCCAGCAGCGGCGAATGAGGATTAAAATAAAGATATCTATCGACAGTTCAGTCCAAATACTATAAACATAAAATGTAATCTTAAAACAGTTTGAGAGAGTAAATCCAGGGAATGATGTTAAACAGCAGACCTGGATAAGCAGATGACGTTTGATAGTAAGCCCTAATACAATAAGCCAAGGGTATGATGTTTAACAGTCCACTATGAAGGAAAAAATTTCCACATACATACATACATACACTCATATAATTGTAATTAAAACATAAAAGATGGCAGATAATGAAATAGAATGTATAATTATGAAATGAGTTTCATTGTGAATGGGTTCTACAGCTGGTAAGATCTTCTTTGCCATGCCAGGACATGATGCGACTCCCGATCGTCTTTCAAAAAGTGACGAGATCAATTTCCTTAACTCTTAGAACTTGCCTTGAATGTCTACTTTCAGTTTGGCAGGATACAAGAGGATTTATCTGATCTCGGCTTTCTGTTTAATGCTGTAAAATGAGGCACGTTTAGCAGCTGTTGAAGGTGAGAAATCAGGGAAAATACGAATGTGGTTATTTTCAAATATAATCTTGTTTCTGTCTGAGAAGTAACAGTGTATGTAGTTTAAAGTGTCATTTTTCAAAGCACACGATGAAAGTCCTAGGCTTTGAGGTATTTGATCCCTGTATGAGGTAAGCTGCTGGTATCTTGGTTTCTGATTTGAAGTCCTCTCCAATTATTTTAGAGAATAGTTCAGCTATGAATTTCACTGGGTTTTGACTTTCATGATTCTCAGGTAGACCTTTGATTCTGATATTATTCCTTCTGCATCCATCTTCCAGGGCAGCGAGTTTGTCTCCAAGCACTTTGCATTTGGAATTTGCTGCTGCTGCTTTTTTGTCAGGTTAGATGCTAGTTGTTCCGCTATTTCGAGTTGTGAACGTTTGTTTAACGTCTTCCAACTGAGCACCAAATGCTCTAAGTCAGTCAGTCAGTCATTGTTCATCCCGCTATATCCTAACACAGGGTCATGGGGGTCTGTTCTAAGTTTATTCTCAGATTTAGATGCATTTAAACAAGTTTCCTGGCCTTTAATATCCTGAAGCAGCTTCTCGTTAGTCTTGTGTATGTTCTTTATTTCTTTCCTTATATAATTTATATCCTTCTTTATATTATACTTGAGCTCCTTTATGTCTTGAGCAGTGGTCATTTTGTTGATCATTGCCTTCAGCTTGGACAGATCGTTTTGGTCTTCCCCGAATTCTGTGGGTGAAGTAGCAAGCCCAGTTGTAGCCAATGTTATTTTCTCACGAGGGATAGATGACAACGCAGAAAGTAAGGCCATTTTCAGTTTTACTGAGCCTTCTAGAATCGACGAGTTCTCCCAGCCCGATTCACTTGACATTCGCTCCCACTTTCGCTCTCGGCTGGGAATGATGCAGCAACGTCAAGTCCTGGGAAATCTGTGCTTTCCCCTATCCATTCCAGGTCAGTCTCTGACAGGACGTACCATGAGCTTGAATTTGATGTCTGTTTAAATTTGGATGACGCTTTAGCTGTCATTTCCATTTCTTTCAGAGTCTTTTTCCTGCCACTCATGCTTACAGTCATATGAAAAAGTTTGGGAACCCCTCTCAGCCAGCATAATAATTGGCTCTCCTTTCAACAAAAAAGATAACAGTGGTATGTCTTTCATTTCCTAGGACCATCTGACTACTGGGATGTTTTCCGAACAAAGACTTTTAGTGAAGCAGTATTTAGTTGTATGAAATTAAATCAAATCTGTGCACAAATGTGGGTCCCCTTGTCATTTTGCTGATTTGAATGCCTGTCACTGCTCAATGATGATTACTTGGTTGGATGAGCTCATTAAGCCTTAAACTTCATAGGCAATCCTGAGATATAAAGGTATTTAAGGTGGTCAATTGTAAGTTGTGCTTCCTTCCCTTTGACTCTCCTCTGAAGTGTGACAGACAGCATGGGATCCTCAAAGCAACTCTCAAAAGATCTGAAAACAAAGATTGTTGAGTCTCATGGTTTAGCGGGAAGGCTACAAAAAGCCATCTCAGAGGTTTAAACTGTCAGTTTCAAATGTAAGGAACGGAATCAGGAAAAGGAAGGCCACAGGCACAGTTGCTGTTAAACCCAGCAGGTCTGGGAGGCCAAGACAAATCCAGGAGCGGCATATGAGTAGGATTATGAGAATGGTGACAGACAACCCACAGATCACCTCCAAAGACCTGCAGGAGCATCTGGCTGCAGATGGTGTATCTGTACATCGTTCTACAATTCAGCGCAATTTGCACAAAGAACATCTGTATGGCAGGGTGATGAGAAAGAAATCTACAAAGGCATTCATAAAAAGGGAGAAGTACAATGTTCTGCAATGGCCGTCACAGTCCCCTGACTTGAATATCATTGAAAATCTATGGGGTGATTTGAAGCAGGCTGTCCATGCTTGGCAGCCATCAAATGTAACTGAAAAGGAGAGATTTGGAATGGAAGAATGGTCAACAAGACCTCCATCCAGAATCAGACACTCATTAAAGGCTATAGGACAGGGCTATTCAATTACAAATTCAGTTGGGCCAAGAAATTTAGCTGGGCTAGACATTATCAGAAGCTGGTAAGAAGTAGGTAATTACAAATTTTAAATCAATACAAATGAATGTATTTAAAAATAAGCAAAGTTCATTGTTTCCCTTTTAAATTTGGTCACATCTGCACCAGCAATTGGAAGGTTGCCGTTCGAGTCCTGTAAATGCCAGAAGTGACTCTGTTGAGCAGGCCTTGAGCAAGGCCCTTAACCTGCAATTGCTCCGTCCTGGGTATGATGTTAATCTGAATCCAGCCCTGCATGTAGGCCCTTGAACGTGCAGGGAAAAACCTGGTGGTTGGTGGCAGAATTTGCACCCCAGCCACCACAAGAAAACCATCTGTTGAGCTCTCACCCGAAGCACTTGGGTCCCTTCACTCTGATACAGGCACATCAAAAATGTATATAATAATATATATACAGTATATCCGACCTGACACACACTTCCTTATCATCACGGAGTGTCAGAAGGTGCAGCACGCATCCTGTCCAAATCAGGCATCAGAATAGCACACAAACCTACAAGCAATCTGCGCACTGTCCTTTTTAATGCCAAAAACAAGAAATCGATAGCAGAGACATGAAACTCAGTTTATAACATTCCATGCTGTTCTTGCCCAGCGGTTTACATAGGACAAACATCAAAAAGAATCACAGCACGTATACAGAAGCATCAAAACGCTGTCAGAAGGAACGACTCACGATCACTGATTTGTACGCACACATATTCAACTGGACATACATTTAACTGGGACAATGTACAAGTAAGATCTAAGGCCAGTACTAAAAGTGCCAGAGAGCTAGTCGAACCTTGGCTATCAAACGAAAACGCCATTAACTGACATTTGGACATAAATCCAGCATATGCAAACTTAAGAAAAAGAACATCCTCATAAAAAATAAAACTTTACGACCAACACCTTCCTAACCCCACCTCATTACCCCCCAACCACACACTGACCTACCCATTCCCCCCTCCTCCCAACCTTATTTTGCTATATATTGCCTTTGATTCTTGAATGTCTAAGCATTATCCTCTGTTGAAGGCTTCTGGTAGGGGCTGAAAGCTCAGGAATAAAAACTACTTTTTGATACGTGATTCATTCTCTCCCTTTGTGGATTTCTAACTACAAATATATACTGTGTATATATATATATATATATATATATATATATATATATATATATATATATATATATATATATGGAAGCGAAGGTCTGTGATACGGTTTGCATATTAGCAGCTGGAGATCCACAAAGGGAGAAAAATGAGTCACGTATCATAAAGTAGTTTTTATTCCTGAGCTTTCAGCCCCTACCAGGAGCCTTCAACAGAGGATAATGCTTAGACATACAAGAATCAAAGGCAAAATATAGAAAAATTAGGTGGGGAGGGGTGGGAGGGGGTATTGGGGTGGGGGGAGCTGGGTCGGTGGGGGTACAGGTCGTAACGTTTTATTTATTATGAACATGTTCTACTTAAGTTTGGGTTTATTATGTCCTGGCTGCAAAAGGTTGAAAATAAATCACAGATCTTTACAGATCGCAGTCCACAACTGAACTGATAATGTAGAGGAAAGATGGTGGCTTTAAAGGCCAGTGGAGGAAGTGACATCATCGGGACTGGCAGTGACGTTATCGACAGCACCAAAACCGTAAGTGACTCAATAGTGCTAGAAACAGAGATGACTTCATCAGAGGTACTGGAACCAGGTGGGATTTCTCGAGAATGGTCTGCAAGGGATTGAGAGAGACAGTTAGTGCACCTCGTCGCCCCCTGGTCTGGCATGAAATTACTATTATTCAGGCCCTTTAGCTGTCTCCTATTCGTACTTGTGTGACAATATATAATTGAACAGAATCTGAGGTAGTATACTTTTTTTCTACTTTTGAAAGTAGAAAGCACCCAATCCAGTCCAGCACAAAAGCCTTTCCTGCTTTTTCTTCTCCTCCCCTTCACTCCTCCCAACTCTAGCTCCCTGAGTAGTGGCATCTGGCTCCTTTTATAGGACACCTGGAATGATTCCAGGTGTCCAATGAGGTTCTTCCGGTAGCAGTTCTAGGTGTGGCAGAAGTGCTACTAAATAGGGTTCGGGAAAGGTCCAGGAACCCCCCAGCAGGGTTGAGCCTCCAAACTCCAAACCTGTGGCCCTGCTCTAAGCCAGAGGGGCTGCCCTTTAGCATTTTGCTCACATCTGACGCAGGCACATCTCAAAGTGCATAAAATCATAAAAAGTATACAGTATTATCAATAACTTTGGTTTCCCTTTTGAAATATGAGAACCTTAAAGGGGTGGTCATGACAGACAAAGGAATTTTTTTTTCATAGAACTTAAACTATTTCATTCACGTGTTTTTTGTTTTATTAATTTTTTTGTAATCATTCTGTACAAATAGATACATTTTTACAAAAAATAGGATTGAAAACAAATCAAACTCCACCCCTGAGAAGGAGAGCATGGCTAAAGGAGTAATACTTAAGGCTTGTAAACATGCCTAAATTATTGAGTTTAATAGGGCAAGAAACATCAATGGAGAAGGAAAAGAAATGCAGAAATAATTATTTCTTCTTATTCTAAAATATTATTGATTAGATCCTGCCAGGTTTTGAAAAGATTCTGATTAGATCCTCTAACTGAGAATTAGATTTTTTCCAATTTCAAATAATATATAACATCAGTTACCCACTGACTTTCACACGGTTTTAACCACTCACATGACAGGTTAAATTTGAGCTCCACAACAACGCCTTTGCCATGGAAATTGCTGTTTTTTCCCTAGAAAAAACTACCTGAATAAAAATTTAAGAGCAGGGCACCACATATAGTGTAAAAGTGGATTAGTACATTTATTTTAATGATTTGTCTTTAAAATGTCTTTGTACAGAGTTCTTGTGAGTCAAATAATGAATTATTAGCAATAATTATAATTATTACTATTATTATTTTTTACTAAATCTTATTTTCCATGTTTCTTTGTTGATGAGCTCCCTTTGAAGAATTTATTGGTAACAGAACATATAGTGCACACACCAAAACAAATGAAGCAACAGCTAACAAAGTGGCATTTTTTAAACCATTTTAACAAAGTTTACTGTCCGCCGTCAATCATAGACCAGCCTGGTAAAACAACTTTAATGCACCTTCAGCCTTACACGTGGACTTCATCACATTGCTGTGCCTGATGAAACAGCGGCTAGGCTACTGCTCATAAATGTTTACTAATGGACAGGCCGGCGTTTTGCATGGAGTATAAATCAAAAGAGAAAGGGCATGCAAAGATGCACAAACACAAGGACATCGGTGATAATAACTCCTTAGTGTGTCTGCGTGAAATCAGTAGGGACAACTGTATTCCACGGGACACGGATAAATTCATAACAGGGGACTTATATGATGAGCAGAGGAATTTCAAATGTTTTGCATGCCTATGTTTTGTTTTGATGACCGGTTGCTTCATATTCAGCCCTTCGTTCATTACTCTGACACAACTGTAACCAGACTCTCGTTGAAATTCACAGCCTTCCCATCAGCAGCACTGTACTTAAAAATATTTTCCCACAAGCATCTCCAAGTCTGACGTCATTTTTGCCGCAATCCTTGCACCCAGCACGAGGTATAAAACAGCCTTTCTGAGGCTCAGGATGTGCAAGGTGAGCCCGTACCAATAAATATGTTAATGGCACATCAACTCAACAATAAAAATGGACTTTTACATCTGTTACAATATAATAGTTAAAATTTTTAATGACTCCATTTGCCACTGGCGAACTAAGTAGAAATGATAATAGTCAAAGCCTATTTTTGGTTGCATTTGTGACCATTTTAGTTGCAGTCTGGATCCCTGGGACTACGGGTTGGGCCACTTGGACGTTACTTCTGGGCCGCATGTGGCCCATGGGCCACCATTTGAATACTCCTACTATAGGAGGACAGCGTCTAGAGGCTGTTAGATTTGCAAAAGGAGGCTCAACTAAGTATTGATGTCATATCTCTGTTGGGGTGCCCAAATTTATGCACCTGTCTAATTTTGTTATGATGCATATTGCATATTTTCTGTTAATCCAATAAACTTTTTCATATGACTGTATATATGCTTGTGTATACTATAACTGAACGCTCACCGGGTTGAGTAAATATGGGATACCTAGGAATTATTTTTTTAAAAACCGAAAAAATAACATCACTGCTAATGGATTCTGCCTCAGACGTCCATCTCCCGTAGCAGACAAAGGTTTGTCATATCAGTCATTGGGTACAAAGTAGGATCAACACCTGGACAGGGCGCCAGTCCATCACAGGGTGAACACACACACACACACACACGCACGCACACACACACACACACACGCACACACACACACACACACACGGGTCTACTTCAACAACATCAAGTCCCATAACCTTCATGTTCTTTGAGTGTGGAAGAATACCAAACAGAGAACATGTGAGCTCCTCACAGAGAGCACTTGGGACTTGAACCGTCATCTCCACACTGCAAGGCACCAGCACTGGTACTGTGTCACCCAACGACAGATGGAATAAGTGAAATGAACACAAAGGAAATTAGAATAACTCATAACATGCAGTGGTATCATAACAAAATTCAAAAGATTAATAATTAAATAAAATAGCAAAAAATATAAAATAGATACTAATTATTAAGGAGAATGTATATACATGTAAAGAAATAATAAATCAGAAAGAATACAATATAAACAATCATGAATATTTTTTAAATAAGGAAGAACACAGTTACATCACAACAAAAACTTCCAGATAAATGCAGCAATAAATAAAAACATATATAATTAAAAAAATTATGAAGAATACATGTAAACATAACAGACTGTAATATGTACTGTCACACATGTGTGCCCACCTGGAGATGACCTTCCTGTCTCTGTGAGGTAAGTGATACCACTCTGAGACGAGAGGGGGCGCTCACACTGACTGTCTCTCCTTATCCACCTGCAGCTCTGAGAAGAAACCAAATGAGGGGAACTGACTCAGCCACAGTGCCCAGAGCTGCCCCTGTCCTTCTGGGTGGGACTCTTGAAAAGCTGCAGACCCCCCAGAGCATGGAGTCTGCTGTTGGACCTGGAAACTCGACATGAAGCAAGCGCCATCGTGTTCACACAACTGCAAAGTAATTTTGTTTATTGGGCTGTAAAGATGTGTTTTGTTGGGCCATCGCGTCCACTTTTGTTTTGTTTCATTTGACTTCATTAAAGGGGGACACCCAGTTGGTGCCCCGACATTACAAAGCAACTTGTGCAGGTCTGTCCTCCAGTCACCATATCAGCAGACCAATATTGTCTGTTTGGATTATGTGTATTGTCCTTAATTACATACATTATATATCTTTACCATTACATTTATCTATCACTGTATAGAAAGTTTAATTTAACGTTACTTTTTACCTATTTTTAGTTTTCTTCATTATCACGTTAAAAGGGTTTTTTTTCTTTTTGTTTATTTCTTTATATTTCTCTGTATTTTGTTTTGCCAATTAATTTCTATTATATATACAAGTGGAACTACTATGAAAATAATGAAGTTTGAGCTTCAGGGCTGAGATGGGACTTTAGTTTAGTTTGGATGTCTACTGTATGAGAAGGGGTTTTAAAACATTATGATAATAATTAGATAGTGGTATTCAATACAAAATATTTGTTAAAATTGCTGATTGTGAAGGGATCCCCATAATAGGGCACCAAAAATGTAGGTTTGTTACTGATTATACAGTAATCCCTCGCTATATCGCGCTTCGACTTTCGCGGCTTCACTCTATCGCGGATTTTAAATGTAAGCATATTTAAATATATATCGCAGATTTTTTGCTGGTTCGCGGATTTCTGCGGACAATTGGTCTTTTAATTTCTGGCACACGCTTCCTCAGTTGGTTTGCCCAGTTGATTTCATACAAGGGACGCTATTGGCAGATGGCTGAGAAGCTACCCAACCACAGCGCATATTATGTATTAAATAAAATTCCTCAAATATATTGTGAGCACGGGGGCTGTTCGCACCCCTAGAGGACATGGCTGCTCCTCAAAAAACGTTGAAAGATTACCTTCACAGTGCTCCCTTCTTTGCTGGGCTTACATATGGCTGCTTTGCAAGCTGCAAGCGATATGCTTCCCACATGGTGCTTCGCATATCAAACAGCCCTATTGATTTCTGGCTGTTTGCTTTTCTCTCTCTGATGCGCACTCCTTTAAAGAGGAAGATATGTTTGCATTCTTTTAATTGTGAGACAGAACTGTCATCTCTGTCTTGTCATGGAGCACAGTTTAAACTTTTGAAAAAGAGACAAATGTTTGTTTGCAGTGTTTGAATAACGTTCCTGTCTCTCTACAACCTCCTGTGTTTCTGTGCAAATCTGTGACCCAAGCATGACAATATAAAAATAACCATATAAACATATGGTTTCTACTTCGCGGATTTTCACCTTTCGCGGGGGGGGTCTGGAACGCAACCCCCGCGATGGAGGAGGGATTACTGTATATTCTTTTGTTGTTGTATTACTTTCGTTTTATCTAATCAATACTCTTTACATTTTAATATGCTAGAAGTGTGTGTTATCATTTAATATTTTCACATATTATTATTGTAATCCCCCTTGTGTTATATTGAATCATCTCTATTGCCAAATATCCACCTGGGGACAAGCAAAGTTCGATAGATCAATAGATCGATACTTTATTAATCCCCAAGGGGAAATTCACATACTCCAGCAGCATACTGATAAGAACAATATTAATTAAAGAGTGATAACAATGCAGAGCAAGTTAAAAAATGCAAGGTGGAGGGTGCAAGGCAAGAATAACAGACAATAGCTTTGTATAATGTTAACGTTTACCCCCCCCGGGTGGAAGTGAAGAATCACATAGTGTGGGGAAGGATCTATCTATCTATCTATCTATCTATCTATCTATCTATCTATCTATCTATCTATCTATCTATCTATCTATCTATCTATCTATCTATCTATCTATCTATCTATCTAACATTAGATGCCTAAGTACTTAGTAGTCTTATACTACAACAAAACAAAGTGTTCAAAAACCAAAATAAAGTGCAGTGCTTCTTCAATAATGAAGTTAAATAAATAAATAAATAAACCCCAATACAAACAGTGTTCTTTGGTGGAGATTAAAATCACAGTAATCAGTCATTAAATAATCCATAGATAAAAATAAGGGGAACATCACAGTCAGATTCGGTCCATTAAGTACAACAAGAGTTTTGTGCCACCTTCTAAAACTGACATCTCCTCTGCTTGCCATTTAAGTTCTCATCAGCAAGCCAAGAGACCACCATCAACAGCAGTCTTCTTTCACATCGGCTTCTGCCCCAGTCACCTTAGCTGGTCACCACTGATGGATACACACTTCAAAACAGACTTCAAAACCCAAAGCACACCAAAGTGGCGAGAGAGTTTGAGGAACTAAAGAGAAATAGGCTCAAAAGTGATTCAGCAACATGTTCATCAGAACCTCTCCAAGTTCTTTTAGCTGTCATCTGTCAAAGACAATGGAGAGTTCATTCCTTGGACGTCAAATGTGCTTTTCTACAGGGTATGACGCTGTGTCGGGAAAAACTGTGGAGGCTCAGAAAACATTAGTGGTGTCATAGATGTGCCACTTTACTGGTATAATAAAGTCGAGGAGATCATGCTGAAGACGGGTGGAAATGTGGCACAAGTGGATCCTGCAGTTTTTTTACTTTTTTTGTACTGCAAATGGAATTCTTGTATGTTATGTTGATGATTTTCTATGGGCAGGCGCACATAACTTTTCTATCTCAGTCATTCCATACCTCAGATCAACTTTCCAGGATGGTGATGAAGGGTATGAGCACTTCATCTATGTGGGACTGGACGTTCTAAGTGTCAATGGAGCAATATCTATACACCAAGAAAGCTATATAGAGAATCTTCAACCCACTGCTGTAGTCTATTCTAGATCCTTAAACAGGGATGCTCCCCTCAGTGCACCTAACTGGAACAACTAAAATCAAAAACAGGGCAGACTCTCTGGGTTGCCAACCAAAGCAGACCTGATGTCTCATTTGATGGACACTTTTTAGCATCTGGCACAAAACATGTTACTGTTCAAACAATACACAAAGCCAACAAGGTCATTAGGGAACAGTGGCCTTGAAGTCTCAAAACCTGGGAAGAGACGAGTTATTGAGATTTGTTGTTTTTGGTGATGTCTCACTTGGGAATCTTCCTGATGGTGGCACACAAGGAGGATGCCTGATTATTCTGGCAGGAGGTGGAGGATGATTCTCACCCCTTTGTTGACAGTTGGAAAGAATCAAAAGAGCAGAATGAAGTACTTGGGGAGGAGACACCCAAGCAATGTCTGAATGCATCATAAGTGCAATCTGTCTTTGTAAACATTTTTCAGAGTTTACAGTCAGTGCCTCAAGACACAAAGGTCTTCAGGTCATTTGTGTTACAGACACCTACTGCTTACTTGGGGTGATTCAGTCCATCAAGTCTGTAACAGAGAAAAGACTTCATCAAGAGTTAAGTGGGATAAAAGAACGTCTTCAAGATCAAAAAGTCCAATGTGTTTTGTGGTCGCCTTCAAAGGACCAGCTTGCTGACTGTCTTAAGAACAAAGAGACGTCTCCTTTTGTACATTTAAAAGCACTTAAAGACAGAATATATCACAGAAAGTGATTAGCATAGCCACATTTTTTTTGACTTGAAGAAGAGTAATCATTAGTTATGTGTATTTGGTGTGTTAGGGAGTTTAATTGTTTTTTCTTATCCAAGAGAGATAACGTTGTTAAGTTCTTTATCTTGCGCTCCTGTTTGTAACATTGTGGTGTTGTGTCCCTATTGGGAGTTTTAAAGCCCTTGTGAAGAGTAAGTGGGCTTTTTTGGTAACACATGTCTGTGTGCTGATAAGAGAGTAATAAAAGTTTGTTTCTAACATCAACGGTGTTTTGTGTTTGTCACTCAGCGTCCGAAGGACTTCTCTGAATGGTTGGTCATGCCTGCCTCCCTTTGTGGCTCAGCAATGGGCCAACTTCACTTACCACCAGGCTTCCTCTCCACTGCACCAGCTCTGCCTTGAACCTGACATTTCTTTTTTCTTACCTCTGATATCACCTCCCGCCATTCTCTTTTTCACTCTTCCTAACAATCTAACCTATTCAGGCTCCTTTTATCCCAGTTGTCACAGGTTCCCCAGCAAATAACCTGACTCTGCCTGCAATCAGTCAGCTCATCTCATCACTTCACAAATAGGAGCTCCCACGCCCACCAGCCTGACCCACCATTTTAAAATAAAAACACTTAACACCAAGTACCCCATAATGCACTTTACCAAAGCAATCAAAAGGAAGGGGAGGGCTTTCTTAAAATCAGGAATCACGTTGTATGCAAGGCCCTTCAATCCCCCTAATGACTGAGTCTCCTACTATCACAACTTCTCTCTTTCCAGGAACTTTTTTTGAGGTGGCCCGTTGAGGATCCTCATGGCTGTCTACCACCTTAGAATCTTCAGAGGCACCGTCTAGCTCTGTAAGGTGCTGAAAACAATTTCACACTTCCAGTTCTGGGGTTGATGCCCCCAGACAGTGTGCACTTTTTACCTTTCACCTTGTGACTGTGATCCACCTTTCTCTACTTCTCTGGTCTGGAGTCTCCTCCGGTGTCACCAAGTGCACACTATCTCTCTTAAGGACACCTGGGCCAGGGCCACCAATTCTCTACTACAACGCAGGCCAGCCATCTCCTCCTCCAGTTCAGCAAGGCTGAGCTTGAGGTGCTAGATCAGCTGGCATCTCCTGCAGATGTAGTCATCATAGAAGACTACAGGATCCTCCAACACGTCCTCTAAAAAGTCCAACATCCAACATGGGTTACACTGCACTGGCCTCATTATTAAAATTTGACTGTGGATTACTAATTTTTTTTTTTTTTACTTTTCCCTGTCTCTTCTCTTAACTTTGCGCTCCTCTTATTACTTACTTACAAGCTCCCCACTCGCACTTTTTGTATTCCTTCATATTTCTTTGTATTAAATTGTCCTTAAACTGTCGCCCTTTTAACTGCTCTACTTTCTTGACTGCTAAGAACTATTCAATTTAGAAAAACACACTTACTGAATATCCACTGCTGGTTCATTTCTTATTGTCTTGTCTAGTCCTACAACCACTTGTATCTGATAGACGTCTTACTGCTACTCACCTGTCAGCTGAGCTCTTCTCTTTATCGTTTTAAAGTCAGCCATTGCCTTTCTTCCCCAGTAATGAATTGTTTTTTCTGTTATTTATACGACGCCAGTTATTTACTTAGAGATGTCAGTGTCAGCTACTACTGCTTACTGCCCTGCCTTGGTGACAGAAGTTGGAATACAAATAACAAGAACAAGTACAAGTAACTTTTCCAAACGCTCCCCTAAACTCTCAGCACTTTTTACTCCCGTGCAGGCAAAAGAAAGGCAAAAATAAACCTTTTTACAGGGAAAATATCTTTAAAAATTCCTACATGGCTCCTTAGTGGAAACCAAAACACAAAGTTTTTAGGGTCAAAATGTATTTTTAATTAACTCTCACACCTCAGAGCACAAATTTCTCAGCCGCTTCTCTTCCATTTTCAAGGATGATGTCAGTACGTCTCAGTCTGAGCACTACGTCCAGTCCAATTGTCATGTAATGTCATGTAACAACACACATCTGTGGTACAGAGCTGACTACATTGTGAAATTCAATGTCCTTTCTACTGGCGGGACAACAGGGCATAAGTGACACAGACGGGCCCTCCAGTTCTTGAGAGTCCAACAAGCCATTGAGCTCATAATCAGCAGTTGGCTCTATGAGTTCCCAAACCACTCTTCATTCACGAGGATTACTTTTAGTAAATTTCAGAGACATTTTGACATTAGTGTGAAATAGTGAGGAGTGAAATGATTTGAACAATTGAATTTCGAGCAAATCTCAATGTTTCTTTTATAATAAAAAATAAATAAAATAAATTATGTTTTGCTCTCAGCTAAATTCGCTCCATTTACACAAGAAGAAATATGTTTAGTCCAACTGGTGACCTTTTCTTGCATTAATTCTGAATGTTTCTGCCTGTTATTTACTTTTTAATTAAAAGTCTCTAAAAAAATGAAAAAGTCTGCATATCCTCAGCTAGGTGGTTGCTGCTGGTTGAGAGGTTTGTTGTTTAATCAACGAGTTTCCATGTTCTGAGTTTACTGAGAAAACCCAGTCATGTGCACAATGGGGTGTTTTTGTGGTGGGTGTTGAGGGACAAGCATCCTTGTGTCAAAGAATTGGAGATTCACCAAGCTGGGTAATGTATGCAACTGCTATGGCAAGTTGCATTAACATTTAGAAATAACTCTAAAAGCTTTTTAAGAAATCTGGAAATGCATTTTATGATATCCTAAATAGATTTCACGATATCTTGAAGTAATATGCTGTGTAATTTGAGATATCTGAAATGCATTTCAAGATATGGGTAGCACGGTGACACAGCGGTAGCACTGTTGCCTCTCAGTACGGAGACCAGGGTTCACGTCGGGGGTCCCCCCTGCACACAGTTTGTATGCTCTTCCTGTGTCTGTGTAGGTGTCCTTTGGGTGCTCTGGTTCTCACCACCAGTCCAAAGATGTACATGTTAGGTGCATTGATGATACTAAATTGGCCTGTGTGTGTGGTTGGGGTGGGTGGTGTTAACCCTGCAATGGACTGGCATCCTGTTCATGGTTTATTCCTGCCTTGTGCCCTGTGCAAGCTGGCATAGGCTCCAGCACCCCCTTCAACCTTCAATAGAAATGCAGTTCAAGATATCTTAAAATACATTTACATATGGCATCCCAAATTAACATTTAATAATATTTGAAAATTAATTTCAGATATCTTAAAATGCAATTTACTTTTTATCTAAAAGTCATTCGGAGATATCTTAAAATAAATTATTTAACATTACAAGATATATGTAATAAAATTTAAAATATCTCACAAGCCTTTCAAGATATCCCAAATACATTTTCAAATATCTTAAAATAACTCCTTGTGCATTTCAAGATATCTCAAACTCCCTTCTTGTAAAATTTCTTATTCTTTCAATAGGACTACCTGTCTATTTTAATATGGCAAGCCAAAATAACATTTAGAGATATCAAAATACATTTCAGATATTATAAAATGCAATTTACTTTTTAAGATGTCTAAACATCATCTTAAGATATCTGAAAATAAGCTTCTTAACATTTTAAGATATCTGGAATAAAATTTGGGATATCTGAAATGAATTTCAAGATATCTCACATACATCTTCAGAAATCTCAAAGTAATTTCCTGGGCATTTCATGACATCTCAAAACCCTTTCAAGAAAATTCAAAATCGCTTCCTGCAAAATGTCTTATTCTTTCAATGGAACCTCCAGTCTATTTTAAGATATCTTGAAATGCAAAGGAAGTTATTTCAGATATCTGAAAATTTATTTGAGATATTTTGAATTACGCAGGATGTCATTTTGAGATATCTTGAAATGTATTTCAGATATGTGAAACTGGACAGAAAGCTGTTTCAATGTATCTGTAAATGTATTTATGGTATCTTAAGTTGTATTGTAGATATCAGAAAATGCTATTGAGATATCTGGAAACATTTTAATGTCTTTTTAAAGATATCTCAAATAATCTTAATTTGAGATATCATGAAATGCATTCTAAGATTTCTCAAGTGGAGCAGAGACCCAATGAATATCATGAAATGAATTTGAGACATCTAAAAATGTATTTTGCTTAACTCAAACAACAGTGAATTTCAAGATATCTCAAATGCATTTTAAGATATCTTAATTATATTTTCAGATATCTTAAAATAACTTCCCGTGCAATCTGCGATATCTCAAATACAATTTGAGATATCTTAACATAGACAGGAAGTCCTAGTGAATGAATAATAGGACGTAAATTTGAGAGTTCTTTAAATGCATTTCAGATATCTTGAAATAGATGCTGTTGTGATGTGAAATTTTGTATACAAGTTGATAAAAGATTTTGTATGTCTTTATTTGTAACTGAGACAAAGCAATGGAATATTAGTGTTACATTATTGATAAGAACAGCAATGGTTTGATGGTTTAAGAACCCATTCCCCCCCTTTTAGGAATTTTATGACAGGGTTGGGGGAAGCACCTCAAACAAGTTTAGTAAGTGCTTCTCTGCTGAAGTCTCTCAGTCAACCCCACAGGCTGCCTAACTGCCAAATTTCACGGGGGTAGGTGTGAAAGTGTTCTCTGCCCCATTGGTGTGGGGGGTATTTTCCGTACGTCACTTAAATCATCCGAGATCAGATGCCTCACCTTGGATAAGTTAATGCTGGTGAAACTCATCCGGGATAAGTCAGTTTTTCAAACGCAGCTGTGTAGTAGATTAGTCGAGCTGGATCTAATCATCCGAGATGAATGCGCGCGCCCGCGCTGAGTGAAAAGCCCATATATATCAAGTCTAGAAAACATCAGCAGCAAGTCTTTGATAGGCTGTAACAAAATGACAAAAGAACGGGTGCATTTTTTTCCACACAAGCGGACAGGACCTTTTACTCAAAGGACATTAAGAATTTCAAGATTTAATATGTACAAGGGGTAACACTGCAAAAGCAGCCCAAACCAGAAAAGACTGCTGGCAAAAAGTGGCCGACAAATTAAACGCTAAGTAGTGTGCATTGTACTTACTGAATGCAGTGTTTCATCTCCTATGTGTCAGATTAATTATTATTTAATATGTCATAATTCCAGATCAAACGTGAGCACAAGGAGAACATGGGAACAGGTTAAAGTGAAGTACAAGAATATACTTCAAACTGGTAAATATTGGTATATAACTATTTAAAGAATTGTTGACATAAATAATCATATAATATAAAAAACATTAATTTTAAAGCTAATAAGAAGGCAGACAAGCAAAAAACAGGTGGAGGTCCACGCGGTCCAGACCTAACCCCTGCAAGAGTTAGCTCTCCAGCAAAATGCCCATCACCCTGTTTTTGAGGGCATTCCAGGGGGAAGCTCCTCCTCAGAACCAGTGGCAGGATGCAGTGGTCACTTCATTTCAGGTAAAGGATGGTCATTGCATATATTTGTCCTCAATGTGTGCCATAGGTATGTTCCATATAGCCCTCTTTTTTTGTTGGGTCAGTTGCAGGGAATGTCATATCCCTTGAACCTGTGTCTGACCAATGAGATATTGGCAAAGGTCAAATATTTGATGAAGACACTGTCTGATTATTCATCAGGAGGAGAGGTACATCTTCCAAATAATGTTTGATCAAACTCCACTCTGATCAGTTCCATGTGCCCCAATCACATTTGGAAATCCTGGTAATGAGAATGTTAGGCTGATTGTGAGATTCTTCCTGGAACTGTGGGTGTTTTAGCCTGTGTATTACCTACCTGCAATGGCATGAAACGCCTCTTTTATTGTCTGCACACGCAGGTGTCCAGGAAACACAATGAAAACCTGAAGGAAATTTTTCAGAGCCAAACAGACTTTACGAATTGCCTGGCAAACTGCACTTTTAGTTAGATTTTCCGCATCGCCTACAGTATATAAAAAAAGTGCCGCTTGCAAAAAACCTCAAAGCAATGCATACTGTCTGTGTGGTTGTGAGAGCCCGACTTCGCCGAATTTGACTTCAAATATAAGGTGCTAATAAATCTTTGAGGTACAATATTCCCACTCAACTAAAGCGGTATCTTTTGAAAAGAATTTCCTCCGGGAGCAATAAAGGATATTGCCGATTGTGCAAAACCCTCTCTATATGAAATTCTCTTCTTATAATTTGCGCAACGATATCAATTGGTCACTCATTCATGAACGGTGAAGCCATGACTGAATGAATTCCACGCACAGACACTGATCACATGTGTAAACTAATCCTTGTTTACGTAGAACAAACCTGCTCCGAGCAGGTCTGAGGATTAGGATGTGTTGCTATGACAACACATCAGCAAGAGTTTTGAAAAATCAACAGATCCAGGATCAGGCCAAATCGTCAACAATTACCTAATACCTAATCAAGGACTTTGTTAAATGGTGTGACTCCAACCACCTACACCTGAACACTAGCAAAACTAAGGAGCTGGTGGTGGATTTTAGGAGGCTCAGACCCCTCATGGACCCTGTGATCATCAGAGGTGACTGTGTGCAGATGGTGCAGACCTATAAATACCTGGGAGTGCAGCTGGATGATAAATTAGACTGGACTGCCAATACTGATGCTCTGTGTAAGAAAGGACAGAGCCGGTTATACTTCATTAGAAGGCTGGCGTCCTTCAACATCTGCAATAAGATGCTGCAGATGTTCTATCAGACGGTTGTGGCGAGCGCCCTCTTCTACATGGTGGTGTGCAGGGGAGGCAGCATAAAGAAGTAGGACGCCTCACGCCTGGACAAACTGGTGAGGAAGGCAGGCTCTATTGTTGGCATGGAGCTGGACAGTTTGACATCTGTGGCAGAGCGACGGGCGCTTAGCAGGCTCCTATCAATTATGGAGAATCCACTACATCCACTAAACAGTATCATCTCCAGACAGAAGAGCAGCTTCAGCGACAGACTGCTGTCACCGTCCTGCTCCACTGACAGATACAAAGTTATTGTCTGTTTTTACCTGCATTTTTATTACTCTTTAATTTAATATTATTTTTTTTGTATCAGTATGCTGCTGCTGGAGTATGTGAATTTCCCCTTGGGATTAATAAAGTATCTATCTATCTATCTATCTATCTATCTATCTATCTATCTATCTATCTATCTATCTATCTATCTATCTATCTATCTATCTATCTATCTATCTATCTATCTATCTATCTATCTATCTATCTATCTATTACATCTGGCTAAACGAGTAATCAACGTACGAAAAATACCCCCCTGAAGTGTGGCTGTTTGGAACTGGATTGTATCAGAAGCCTTTAAGTACCATGATGCCCTATTGGCTGTAGGGTGTGGACAGAGAATCTATAAATTTGCTTGCTTTACCCCTCATTCTCTCTCTTACAAATATCTGATGAAAGAGCATCTCACACCATGAACTGAATAGGACAACACAATGAAGAGCACAGCTCAGCAGCCATATTGAGACAGTCATGCAGCCTGTTCTGAAGATGGCTGACCAAAAATGAGGATTTAACTAGAGACACTTAAAGTAACTAACAAGTCTGTGTGCCACCTGAAACTACACAGCACCATTTATCAGGATGTATGGTTGCCAATATTCACTTGTACTTTGCTTATTGTTATTATTTATGAATATTATCAATAATCCATTATTTAAAGTGTACTGTAACTTAACTCCTGCTTGTCTTTTACTACACCTAATTGCCTGAGGTTATACATGTAGAATGGAAGGTAGGGAGAAGTTAAATGGTACAATACTTTATAAACAGGGGTAAGTCTGGGAGATTTGAGGCATTCTAAAAAAGGCTACACATTAATAATATAAAAAGGGAAAGTAGAGTAATATAATACTCTACCAAGACAAAACAGATGCATTTCCATATATCTTTAATTCACTGTGAGATATCTAAAATGGGCGGCACGATGGCTCAGTGGTAGCTCTACTGCCTTGCAATTAGGAGACCTGGGTTTGCTTCCCAGGTCCTCCCTGCGTAGAGTTTGCACGTTATCCCCGTGTCTGCGTGGGTTTCTTCCGGGCGCTCCGGTTTCCTCCCAAAGACCAAAGGCATGCAGGTTAGGTGCATTGTTGATCCTAAATTGGCCCTAGTGTATGCTTGGTGTGTTTGTGTGTGTGACCTGCGGTGGGCTGGCGCCCTGCCTGGGTTTGTTGCTGCCTTGCATCCTGTGTTGGCTGGGATTGGCTCCAGCAGACCTCCGTGACCCTGTAGTTAGGATATAGTGGGTTGGATGATGACTGACTGACTGATATCTAAAATGCACTTCCAGATATCTCTAAATGTTCATTTGGCCCACCATATGGGAAGTTATTTTAAGATATCTTGAAATTCAATTTTATTTGAAAGACCTAAAATACATTTTTAGAAATCTTAAATTCATTTCATGATATCTTTAAATGGGTCTCTACTTCACTTGAGATATCTTAGAATGTATTTCAAGATATCTCAAAAACAACTTGAGATAGCTTTAAAAAGACATTAACTTATTTCAAAGTATGGGTTACTACTTGTTATTGGTCACATAGCCATGTGCACAGAATTGTCACCAAGCTTGTCTCATCTCTTCCTCTTGTCCTCTCTGCTCCTTTTCTCGGCCTTTTTCTAGTCCTCCCAGTTCTTTGTCTCCACCCAGTCGTCTGAGGTCAGGCTTGAACCCGAGTTTGTCCTTGTTGTACTTAGCAGTTATTTTGTGCTAATGCCTACTTGTTCATTTCAAAGACATTGAAATATGTTGACTTAAAGCCGCCCTGTGACTCCTCTATGGCCTCTCTGATCAATATGCTCTTAATCGGCTTGTGATGGCCTTGGTTACCCACAGCTGTCACACTCACATGAAACTGAGACGTCAATAGTCAAGTCTGAGGATGAGCTGAGCAATAAGGACAGAAACAAGCAAAAGGAGATGGTAAGTGCTTAACGGTTTAACAATACAACAAAATGAAGTGTTCAAAACACAAATAAAGTGAAGTGCTTCTTCAATAAATAAATTAACAAATAAATAAATTAATATTCCCCAATATAAAGAGTGTTCATTGGTGGAGGTTAAAATCACAGTACACAGTCAATAATAATTCATAGATAAAAATGAGGCAGGTTTTGACCTTACCCCTTGAGTGCCATGTGCTCACTCATCTCAGGCCAACTTCTTGACCTCCACTCCACTGCATCAGCTCAGCCACAATTCTGCATTTACTTTATTTCTCATTTAACCTCCATCTCCATCTTTTCATTTTTCATTCCTGTTCAGTTTTGTTCTTGATTATCCTGCTGAGGCTCATTTTAAACTCACTGAGGTGCAGGTGTCTAATTCCACACCCCAGAACACTAATGAGGACACTGGCTGAACCACACGTGTCTGCAGGTGTAAAGTGCGCTCCGCCAATTCACCACCAACACTCCAGGGCTGCTCTGCTCCCCCACACTACCACATCCACCTACGCCCCTCTGAGTCCACCATTTTAATTTAAAACCTGCACACAACCACTGACCCCTGACATGTGTCACCACACAGCTTTGCATTTAGTAGTAAAGAGAATCACGCAGTGACCAGAGTGACCAGTGGGGCACAGGACTAGTGTGACAGGTGTCCTTAGTGACGTCAAATTATTCACATCTCCAGTCGGCCATTTGATTGTCTGCTGGCGTTGAGGAAGACCCTGACTGACTGAAATGACAAAAGAGGGATTTGTGAGGCAGAGGGTTTGGACCTGTGATGACATCAGTGAAGACCATATGTGTATAAAAATATCAAAAAGGCGCTATATAGTGGATTATTGAGAAAGTCATGTGACAGCCTACACTGATCATGTGGTGAGATTCTTGTTTTAATGTCCCACAAGAGACACAAATGTGAGTTACAAACACAAGAGGGCGCCACTTCTCACACTGGAGTATCTCACTGACACGTCCACTGAGGTCACCTTCCCAGAATCCTCTCAGTGTGTCTGGATGTCTACTACACATGATGTGTGTGTCCACCTGTCGGTCACTAAGTCCACTGACAGATATATGTCGATGTCCTGTGTACACCTGGGGGTCATGTCTTGTAGAATGATGTCGGCCTGTTCAGTCCACTTGGCTATAATGGCGGTCACTTCCTGTGTCTCCCACCTTACTGTCCACACTGCCTTCAGTCCTAATCCTCTCCTCCCTGTCACCTTCTCTGTCTGTGTATGGCAGGCTGGTCATTTCTACTGCTGCTGTCCACCTTTCCTCCTGTTCCTCTGTCTGTCCTCGTCTCTCTCCTACTCCTTATCCTCTGCCTTGTCCTCCTCTTTTATTCATCCTTTTCTTCATTCTGTTCATCTCCTTCCCTTGTCTCTCCTTATCTTTGCTATTCTATTCTCTTTGTCCTTATCTGTCACTTCAGTCCATCTCTAGCTGTCCACTCTTCATTGTCTTTTGTCACTTTAGTCGTCTCTTCTCCTCACACTGACTGTGTTTCTCCTCCTGCAAAGGATAGTGAAGACAGCAGAGAACATTATTAGGGTGCCTCTCCCTTCACTGCAGGACATATTTTACAAACGCACTGTCAGCATTGTGCAGGACCCCTTACACCCATCACATGGACTTTTCACACTTCTGCAATCCAAGAGAAGATACTGCAGCATCAGAGCCAGATCTGCCAGGCTGCAGGAGAGTTTTTACCCCCAAGCTGTTAGACTCTTTAATACCTGGCTGACCCCTGGGACCTTCCACATGGGCTCAACCACCTCTAAAAACAGAACTTTTATACATGTGAGCCACTGACCTGTAAAGATGATTGTGCAGGTAGAGAAGAACTGAAAATCTCATACTGACCTTTAAGTATTTTGACACTCTTGATATCCTTCTGCTGTGAAACATTCTGTCCTGTTATTGTTTACACATGTCTTAAACAACTATTATCATACACTGATCATTTCTGTATTATCTATATCTATTATTTATTTATTATATTACATATCTATTGACTATATTTATGTATCTAGATTGCAAATACCATACATTGCATCAATGTTCATATTGCTTACTACACGTCAATATTGCTGCTACTTCTTTGTCTTGTCTTTGCACAATGTCTTGTCTTGTTTGAGTTTTAATTTTAAATTTTAATTTTAATTCTATTTTTAATTTATTTTTAATTAATTATTTGCACTTCATGTTGTTACACTCTGGATGGACGCTGAGCTTCGCAATTTCGCCTATCTGTATACTTGTATATGGTTGAGATGACAGAAGACTCGCCAGTAATGATGGACACCTGCAGAGTTGTCTGTCTACCTGTGGTCACCTCCTGTCTCACGTTACTGTCCACACTCTTTGAAATTCTAATCCTTTTGATTCTCCTCCTGCTGTGCTGAGTTTCGTTGCATTTGTGACTATTCTTGTGCTTTCATCATTACCGGAGTTTTGATTTTATTATCATACTTTGGCTTTGTGTATTGGGATGTTGTTGGCCTTGGATTCCCTTTGTTGTTTCAGCAAATCCTCTTGTGCTCTTTGGAGTTTATTTTGTGCTTTGGAGCATTTTTTTCAAAAATAATCCTTTGTATTTATAAAGATTGTTCATTGCGCTTTTTGGTGCCTACCCAGAGTTTGATGGTACCTCCCTCTGGTGGGTATTTTGATTTGTTTTATTTGGGACTTACGTGGTTGAAGACTCTCTAGTTCATAACAAGAGGATGTGGAGAAAGTCGAGACCAAAATAAAGACTGGACAACATGGGATTGTGGGAGAAGAAATAAAACAACAGGCTGAACAGAAAGGACGATGAGAGGATGAAAGAGACCACTGTGGGCGAGGGGCTCAGGGTCACAATGCTGTCTTTAAGAATTTAACAATTAAAAAGGAATCTGTAGCTGTGTCCTCGTCACGTTCATCTGTCTGCTCACGTGTGACACTGACGTCTGTCCTGATTAAAAACAATGTTTATATGGTGGGTGTGGAACATAAAGAGCCATAAAGTCAGAAGAAATAAAATTGAACACACACACACACACACACACACACACACACACACACACACACACATACACACAGACACACACACACACACAAACACACACAGACACACACACACACACACACACACACACACTCACACTTCTTGTTCACTTACTTCAGTTTCTGTAATTTGCAGTTTTCACTCCTCAGCCCCTCACACAGCTGATTCACTCCTGAATCCTCCATGTTGTTGTCGCTCAGGTTCAGTTCAGTCAGTCGTGAGTGTGGAGCAGAAAGAGCTGAGGAGAGAGCTGAGGAACATCTGGAGGTGAGATCACAATAAGACAGGCTGTGGAGATAAAGAGAGAGAAGTGAGGACATGAGGAGAGACAAACAGACAGTCGGTGGTCTCAATAAGTGACATGATGACTGCAAGCAGAGCTGGATGCTCAGGTGTGTCACTGAACAGCAGGCTGCTGCTAGCATTTGAACTGAAACACAATTTGAACTCCACACCAATGCTGCCCTTCAAGGCGCTATATACCTGAAGCACCTTCTGTCTGTCAGGTTACCCTGAGTGATGAGAGAATGTCAGCCGTCACACTGGACAGGAGTGTCACATAGCAGGACTGACCTTGTCCTCCACTTGAGTGTTCAGATGCAGTTCTCTGAGTTGGTGACAGCCGAGTGACAAACTCAGATTTCTGTCCTTCATTCAGGACTCAGGGTGAGGACACAACTGAAATGATTGACAGGAGGCCATTTACAAATGTCAGCCTCTCCAGATGTTCAGTGACAGCAGCTGTGAATCAGTCAGCCTTTATTTTATAGAGCGCTAGTCACAAACTAACAACACAAACAAATAAACACAACGAGCCCAAAGATAAATAAGTGACAAGGGAAAGGTGACAGGAGAGGTGATGGGACACAGGAGGACATGACAGTCCAGTCCAGGAGGGACACACAGAGGGTCACCAGCTGCTCACAGTGACGCTCCATTCTGTCCAGTCATCTTCTCTAAGGCCTATCAGCCACCAGACCTCAATGGACAAACTCCACTCAGCCGGCAGGTGACACAGGTTTAAGGTGACGGCCTTGTTGTGTCACAGCAAGAGTCTCTCTCATTGTCACTGCACACACCAACTGTCACAGACATGGTGAACTGAAGAGCTTTGGTGGTCAGTAGAGAGTTTGGACCCTGGACAGGCCTCTGCTCTTCATGGCCACTTAAGCACCAACTGAACAATAAATAAGTCAGAGGATAAAATAATAAGACATAGAAAAATGAAAATCAAATGAAGAATAAAATGTGTTTGAGTGTCACCGTGACAAAGTGGACAAATGGATGCAGTTTATAAATTAGAATTTGTGTGCAAATATAAATGAAGATATTTCAGATAAAAAATATGAAAAGACACAAAGCCATCCCCTTATATAGAGCCTTTCAATCCAAAGTCACTTTACATGTCCAGCTCTCTCCTTGTATTTTTACTCTGAGCACAGACAGGTGAAGTGACTCACTCAGGGTGACACAGCATGTGACAGGCAGGAACTGAACCCATGTCACTGGGATGTCAAGTGTGGCACCTCAGCCACTAGGCCACAGAACTGGGAATCAGGATTGGCCAGAATGACAGAGGAGGCGGGACATGAGCTGTCAGTCAGCCTGAGAAGGTGTGAAGAGAAGGCGGCCATCTCGGTGAATTTGATTTATCAGGCCTTTGATCAAATGGGACGCTTTGTGTCTTTAGATGACCTAAAAATGTCGACTGACTGAAGTGTTTGATTATTGTGTTGTTAAACATTTGGTCGAAGTGTGAAGGCTAAAGAGGGCTGAAGTGACACACAGACATTCAAACGTGTGACGTGAACAGGACAGTGGCACAGTGGTTAGACACATCAGGGACCAGGGAGCAAATCTGAACACACGACTGAGCTCTCAGATCTTGGTGCTGATTCTTTTATCATTTTTATACTGATAAGACTTTAGGGTGTTGGCTGACTTTACATTTTTAAGTCAAGTACTCAAAGACATGGTGACAATAAACATCTAAAGTAAAATGTGTACAAATGAGAGTGACATACAAGTGACAAGGGCCACAAATCAAATGTCATTGGACAAACTCTGAAGTGCCGGAGATCTTCAACAAGGAGGACGCACTGAGCTGAGTTTCTGTTCTCGACTGACAACTGAAATCTTCTTAATGGCCGACAAGAAGATGAACCAAAGATGAGGTCAGCAAGTAAGTCAGCAGCGCATTTCAGGCTTCGTCAGGCCGCAGACCGCAGGACTTGGGAAGCATCAGAGTTTTCAAAAGCTCCAAGGCCGAGGTGAGCTGCTCAGTGGTCTTGTACCCCATGTTTGTCACAGTGTGTTATTGTAATGATTTGCGTTTATTTTTTTATTCTGTTAATATTGCAAATTTTTTTCGTGGTTTTCTTTTTATTGTGTGTTTTTTTGTGTTATTTCTGTTATGACTTCTTCTGAATTCTTTACACTTTGAGGTAGTTGATGATATTTTCTGTTTTCCTGTGACATCCTCTTCATGTTTTGTGTGTCACTATTCTGTGTGTCTGTTGTAAAGGAGTTGCTATAAAGTGACACTCAGAGTCACACTAAGTCTTTGGTCAAAGATCAAGGAGTATAAAGTTCAGTCCATTGGACTTCTGAGTTATCTGAGTTTGTGGATGTGACATAAAGAATAAGCACACGTGTGTTTAAAAGTCAGACGTCACAACTGGTGCTTTGTGTTTGGACTGCGAGTTTGGATTTCACTTTCAGTTCTGACACTCGGCTTTTTGATCTTCCTGTTCTGATCTCCTCTTCTGGCTCTCGATTCCCATCTTTCTCTCAGTTCCTTTTCTTTCTGCTGTTTTTATTGTAGTCCTGATTTAAACTCAGATCATTTAAAATGAGTGACTCAGTGAGAGAAGACGAGTTTACAAAGATATGAAGGACCTTCAAGGAGAGGTTAAAGATTTAAACACCCCGATGACACAAGTCACAAATACTTTGTGACAAACTCTAACTGATCTTCCTACTTCAAGTGCTCACATAAATCAAGGTGCTGGTGGTCTGCCAGTAGCTGGTGGGAGTCACGTAAAGGACCAGCCAGTCCTCATGTGATTTATTTTACTGGAGACCCTAAAGATGGAGGGGATGTTTGAATTAACAAAGGACGTGTTTGATTGTAAGCCAAATCCTGATTCTAAAAATCAGCTCATGTTGGTCATTTGATGTCACTGCTTGATGAGAAGCCACCTGAATGGACATTCACAATGACAAGAAAAGTCACAGTGCTGTCCATCTGTTGAGGATTTGGTTTGTGAATTTAGAAACATTTTAAATATGGCTGTCAGATTAGAGGTGGCAGTCAGTCGATTACTAGAATTCACACAAGACATTCAGTCAGTTAGTAAATATAAAGTGACATGTGACATGTGAGCCCATGAAGTGGTCAGACTGATGACCTTCTCATGTCACTGCTGACCACACAAAGCTGGCACACCACATAGTGTCATGGCTGCCAGTCCTGATGGTGTCGACTCTCAGATGTGACTCCATCACAAATCTGCTGCTAATGTCCTGCTGTCGTATGGACAGGCCAGTCAGCTACGTGACGATCATCGGGGGGTTTACTTCTGAACTGCTTTACACCCTAAAGACCTTAAGTAGTCAGTGAAGAGGGTGGGATTTGACCCTGCGGCCTGGAGATGTGGAGTACCAGTGCTCACCTCTGTGCTGCCCCCCGTGAAGGATCACTTTGACTAAAACGAGTTCCAGAGATGAACTCCATATTTCTACAGTAGGAGTGAAGACAGCCGGAGTTCAGAGGTTAGGATTGTTAATGAAAACTGAAACTAAAGTGGTGAAAAAGAGTTATGTTAAACAAAATAAAAGTGAAAGGAAAAGAGTGAAAAATAAAAACTAAACTGAAATTAAAACTGCATACAGAAAACTAACTGAAATTAAATAAAAATCTGTTTTTTTCATTTTTGAATAACCAGACCAGAGTTCAGCAATCAATTATTTGTTAGATTTTGTTGTTTTCCATTCCTGTAGCTCACTCTCTCCGTTGTTTTCTGTGTGTTTTACAAATCTGTTTCTTTACTTGTGCTAATTGTATATTTATAATCATCAATACTCACCTGAGAGTCTGTCCCTGCGCTATACACACACACACTGTATGCTATTGTATTGTACTCCGCTCAGCTCTGGGCGACACTCCAAGGCTGGACCTTCACCTCCCCTCACCGGCGGGCGGCCGAGCACTTGGACTGACGGACTTTAGCAGCACAAAAGGGTCTCTGAAGTGTTTGAGGGTCAGTGCTGTCTCTTCATGGCGCCTCTTCATGGTCGGAGCGGACTCCTTCATCACCGACTGCTCACCACAAAGATTCTGCTACAGGCTGTTTATTCTCCACCAACTCTACGCTCTTTATAATCAGCATTTTAATTTATAAAGATATCACTTTACACTTTCATGACATACTGGGAACAGGATATAAATTAATAAAAGTATTAATATGACCGCAGCACACGTGAAATAACTGAGCACTCACGTATGATTACTTTACATTCTACAGCACACGTGATGTCAGCGACAGACGACGACTCTTCTGTGGAGGGCACTGGCACAATGGCAGCCCCCTCAGACTGGCACTTCAATTATTAGATGAGCCAGGACACGTTTTATGTCAAGTTTTATTTTCAGAAAAATTGTTAACAAAGTACAGTAATTATGGAACTTGTGTTACCATTAAAAAGATTACATGTTGAATCTTTTTTTCTATATAAAGTTGTTTCAGTGTTTAGGTGTTAGAGGCTGCAGCCCCACTTGTATCATCCATAAATAACAAGACCACCTTGAGTTAGTAGCGAGTTCTTTCTTTTCCTTATTTTTGAAAGTATTTACTTTGTTGTCATATTTAGTCAGAATGATGTAAGTGGGGCGTCACTGTGATTTGATTTGACTTTACACGGCTGGGGGGCTCCACATTCCTGATTACACCCGCAATGCACATGAAGGACGCAGCTGCTGCCGTTGGACGCCAATATGAGGCTGCTGGTGATTTGTGATTGACGAGTGATGAGGTGAAATAAAACAAACTCAGCACTCGGGGAGAGACGACCGGCCGGAGGACGTTGGTTTGTTGTCCCTTTTGTTCCTAGAGGAGTTCATTAGTGCTAACCGTGTTATTCTTATTAATGGGGGACTCCCAGAATGCATAACAAGATGTCCGCATGTTACTTTAGTGTAGCAGACAGCTGGTTCATTTACAAACCTGTGAAAGAAGACTGAGGGGGGATTTTCAGTTCAGGAGGGGAACTGATTTGGGAGAAGCGGCGCAGGTTTAGTGGACGGAGTGCTCAGGTTAGACGGCTGTGGTTTGTCTCACCATTGGGAGCAACTTTAGCCAGCTGATGGCTGCTGGGCTCTTAGAGCTTTCTTTCTTTCTTTCTTTCTTTCTTTCTTTCTTTCTTTCTTTCTTTCTTTCTTTCTTTCTTTCTTTCTTTCTTTCTTTCTTTCTTTCTTTCTTTCTTTCTTGTTTTTTCACCAAGTTATTGATTTGAATGAGTGCAACAGGTGAATTCTTTCTTTTGGAGTTTTGCTATTGGTTATTATTTTTTTAATTTTTATTTTTTTTCCTGTGATTAATATTTTCTTTATTTTTTGAATGCAATGCGTCTGTTGCTACATTTGTCCTAATTAGTAATTGCGCCATCTCTGACCAGTGTCTGACCCCATCACCTGCCTGATGTCTACTAGGGGGGCTAAGGAGTGTTTTCCTCGCTTATCTCCTCTCACACCACACACCACAGTTTATTTATTGATGAAGACCCCACACAGGTTGTGTCCCCGTCACTTGTCACTGTTCTGTGGACACTGAGGTGTGTTTGATCTTTCATATTCTCCATGATGAAGGAGAGTCTCATTATTATCTTTAAGCTTCTTTAGACAAAAGTGAACATGCTACAGATTTGTAACTGACATTGTGATTAAAGTTATTGATTCCTGCAGCTATTAATAAAAATTGTTTTTAAAATAACACACTCCAAAAATTACAAAACAGGCTTTCAATGCGCAGACATATCTAACAATAACACAAAAATGTCTTTTCTAGAACTTTCTAATCAGTTGTACTTTTCTCATTTCTCAACAAAGAGGGTCTAATAGTGAATTTCTATATAAATTATTATTTGACTTCTGTTGTTATTTAGCTGCTGTTGTGGATTTCAGGTGGCACTGTGACACACAGCAGTGTATGTTCTGACATGGACCCTCGTCTATTTGTAGGCCTGACACTCCCTGATGGACACACTAATGTCACCCTCAGTGTCCACAGACAGTCAAACTAAACTCATGAAGGTTTTATTACTCACTCGACACGTCTGCAGCAGATGAGCCCCAGCGCCAGTCTCATGATGCACTCTGAGGTGAGGTTTGTCTCTGACAGGTCAAGCTCCTCTAGTTCTCCACAGCAGCTGATGACAGAGCCCAGCACAGCACAGTCCAGAGGAGATAAAGTCGTCTGACTAAAGTCCATCTTTAAATCCTTCCCAATGGCGTCTCTGATTAATTTCTTATTCTGAGTCTCATAGAGCCACTGACACACTCGCAGAGCTTCACGTTTATCCCGTCCCTGTAGCACCTCTTCAGCTTTCTTCTTCACCCACTCCAGTATCTGCTTTGCTGTCTTCCTCTCAAACTCCCCCATGACTCCCCCCAGTGTTTTAAAGACAGAATATCTGGCCAGTCCTGCTAAAAATCGAGTGAGAATCTCAAACCGGCCATCTTTACACAAGTCCAACTTCTCAAGCAGCTCCTCGATGCCCCCTGATGGATCGAGGTAGAAGGAGCAGGCAGCCATGAACTCCTGCAGGGTGAGGTGGTAGAATGTGTATGTCGTGTGCTCCAGAGTGCTTTCTCGCTGAAGGATTTCTCTGAGGAACCCTGAGAGGAATGGAGAGGACAGTACTGGCCAGAGACCAAAGGTGGACATCTCAAACTTGTCATAAAACACAAGAGTCCTATTTGCCACTCCATAATAAGCCATCTTTCCCAGTTTGATCAGAATCCCCCTCTGGTCCTTGGCTTCTCGCTTGTGTTGGGTGAGGATGTTGTGAAGAAACATCACAAAGAGCTCAGTGACAGTTCTGGGGGCAACTCCTCGCTCTTCTTCAGGTGTCATGAAGTGGCTCTTCAGCACAGAGCAGATAATCCAGCAGTATGAGGGGTTGAAGCACATGGTGTACAGGATGGCGTTCTCTTCCACGTATTGAAAAACCTCAGAGCCCAGATCAGCATCACTAAAGAACTTCTTAAAGTACATCAGCCTTTGTTCAGGGAAGAACCCCAGGATCTCTGCAAATCGATCAACTCTCTCCATGTCCAGGGTCTCCAGGGCTGTTGGTCTGGTTGTTATCAGGACTGTACAGCCCTTCAGTAATGTCCTTGTGACCAAACTGGTGACCAGGGAGTGAACAGGAAAGTAGTCATCTGGGTCTGAGGGGAGCTTCCTGGGAGTGAAGTCCAGTTTGTGTTTGTACTCATCAAGGCCATCAAATATAAAGAGGAGAGATTCAGGTTTCTTCAGGATTTCACTCAGCCTCACGTCATTGAGATATCTATAGTGCCTTACAATCAGACTGGTCAGAGGCATCTGTGGCTCTGTTTCTGTGTCTAGTAGGTTGAGCTCCCTGAATTTAAACAGGAACACAAAAGCAAACCTCTGGTACTGAGTGCCTCTGGCCCAGTCAAACATGATCTTCTGGACCATGGTGGTCTTCCCAATTCCAGCCACCCCACTGACCACGACAATGTGAGGGTCTGTCTCACTTTCTGGACTCCTCCTAAAAAGCTGCTCTGTCCAGATTCGCTCACATTTCTCTTTTGTCCGCTCCTCTATTAGCTCTGCATGAGTTCTCCCCATCTTCTCAAGTTCATGGTGTCTCTCACTGTAGGTTCTTTTGAACTGTTTGATGACCATCAGCTCTGTGTATCGAGTCTCAAAGCCCACAGCTCTGGTGCGTGGATCACTAAGAGAAGCCTGATCCTCCAGAGTTTTTGTGGATTCAGACACACCACCTCTGTGTGTCTCATGGAGGCCTGAAAGTCACAAAGAGAACTTGTGAGAAAGAAAAAAAAAATTGACTTTTTGTAGGCTGACTTTAATGTTTGGGAGATGCCAGCTGATCCAGCACCTTGCAGTCACTGAACTTGAAGAGGCGGCTAACCTGTGGTGCAGTAGGAGATTACAGATCTTGCCCAGGTGTTTTTTAGGGGGATAGCATGAACCTGATAGGAGACTTCAAGCAGACAGGTAGAAACAGCTACTGTATGTCATTGTTGGACATGCAGTACACACAAGGCTACAGGTGAACAATGTCCAAGGGCTCCAACCCAGAGATGGAAGGTACCAGCCATTTTCAGGCCTTTGTGGAGCTTAATGGTGACTCTGACAATTCTGTGGTGGAGGAACCCCAGTGGGTCAATTGAAAACCAGTCATCCCACAAAGACAAAATCATTGAGAGTACAGGACTCAGTCGTCAGAAGGATTGAGATTTAGGTTTGTGTTCTTGTGTGGTCAGACTCTTGTAGGGTGTGCTGTCTACCTGATGGACAGTTGGGACACCTCCTTGGAAGGGTGAACAGGCTGCTGGCAAGGGTTGGGGGGATTTAGTTCTCATTGGCCATAATAGAAAATAAGACAAATGTTTGGGCACACTGACACTTTGACAATCAAGGAGTTAAGTGCCAAACTGAGGAGTGGAACTGACAAGGTGGTCTTCTCTGAAGTTCTGACTTTTCAGTCCATATAAGACTGAGGGGATTAGAAAGTTTAAATGAGTGCCTCATGTTGGGGTAGGATAGAAAGGCACAGATTTATGGGGCATTGGGATGACTTGATAAGATGCATTTGATCAGGAGGGACACCAATGTCAAGGTGCGGAGGTGTTAGGTGTGACATATAAGTAGATAACTCAAAGATCAGCGTGGGGGGAGAGGGTAGTAGGGAGGTTAGGACAGGCCTGGTTTAAAACATAACATAATTGAATTCACACTACAGTGTAAAAACAAATACAGAAACAATTCAGAAGTTTCTACTCAAAGAGTCAAAGGTAATTGAATAATACATTTAAATCACTGGCCTTAAATGCAATGAAAAAAATAATAAACTGTATGAGTAGTTCTGTGTAACTGAACAAATAGTGGACTGGGAAAGTATTCTGACTCCATCCCTTTCTGAAAATTTTACTATGTTACAGATTTAATTTTAAATAGATACATTTGACATTTCTGCCTATCCATCAACACTGAATAACCCATAAAGCGAACACAGGATTTATTAAATATCAAAAACCGTAATCTCTCATTAATACAAGTGTTTAGCCACTTAACAAGATACTTTGAAGACGCCCCTTTGGCAGCATTTCCAGCTTCAAATATTCTTTTTAAGTCTCTATAAGCTTTGCACACCTGGATTTGTTGAGTTTATCCCATTATTCCTGGTAGATCCTCTCAAACTCCATTAGATTAGATGGTAACTTTCTGTAAACTGCCATCTTCAGGACTCTCCACACATGTTCTATGGTGTGTAAGACTGAGGTTTAGTTGGCTCACACAAGGACACTCAGAGACTTGATCAGAAGCCACTCTAGTGTTGTGGACTTTATGCACTGAAAAGACACCCAGTCTCAGGTGGAGTGATCTCTGCAGCAGGTTTTCTTCAAGGACCTCTCTGGATTTGGCTGCATTCCTTATCCCCTCAATTCTGGCCAGTCTCCCTGTCCCTGTACCCTGATACCAAGATGCTGTCACCACCAATCTTCACCGTAGGATTGTATTAGACAGCTAATGAACAGTGCCTGGTCTTTGACAGACAAGTGCTTGGAGTTCTGCTCAGAGAGTTCAGTTTTTGTCTCCCTAGACCAGTGATTCTTTTTTCCTCATGTTCTCAGAGTTCTTTATATGCCTTTTGCTTAACAGGAGTTTCCATCTAGCAAATCTCCAAAAGATGCCTGATTGATGGAGTGCTGCTGAGATGGATATCCTTCTGGCAGGTTCTCCCATCTTAGCAGAGGACTTCTGAAGTTCTAAGAGTTATTGTTGGATTGTTGGTCACCTCCTTGACTGAGGCCCTTCCTGCCCAGCTACTCATTGTGGATGGATAGAAAGTTCTCCATGAAGAGTCCTGGGGCTTCATGTATAAACGGTGTGTACACACAAAAATGTTGTGTAAGCCCGTTTCCACGCTCAAATTGCGATGTATTAAAACTAAACTTGGGTAAAGCTACACACATTTTCACGCCAGCTCAAACCCTTGTGTACACAAGTTCTCCGCTCGGTTTTGCAAACTGGCAGCACCCAGCGTCAAAGCAGTGCTACAGTTCCTGTGTGGTTTCCCTTTATTTTTTAGATCCACATCCCTGACGCGGCTTTACACTGAAATTAATATTGTTTATTAGTTTAAGGCATCTGATTGTAATTAACCTGTAACAATATAATGGTCCACAGAATGGCCAAACTATTCCAAATACCATAGGTGCTTTAGCGTTGTTCCTCTCACTGTAATACTCAGAGTATTTATATCACTGTATCTGGGTGTGGAATCACAGCTCTACAGCAGCTGATCGGAAAGAGAATTATCGGAATACACCATCAAGCACACGCTGCCTCAGCCATGCTGTCTATTTGAACTGCTCTCATACGACAAACGTTTCAGAGCCTTTCCTGTACGGACCTTGCAGTTCAGAAACAGTTTCATCCGAAGAACTATAAACACACTCAATCAGTCCATCAAGTGCTCCTTGAACTGTTTGTACTTATAAGGACAATTACCTCACTGTAAACTTGCAATGCAGTTATAATATTGCACAACCTGAGCCACTTTATAAAGCGCGTAATTACATATGGTGACAATACCATTTTAAGATGAAATGCAGCAAAATATGTTTATTACATTATACAGATAAAACTAACTTCATTTAAATAATCTATATTGTTAATAATTAAACATGTGAGGACACGGTACCGCAGCGGTAGCGAGGCGCTGGAGCCCCATTCAGGGAGTGTTCCTGCCTCGTGCTGTGTTCTTGCTGGGGCTGGCACGACACTTAAACACGTACTATGAAGATATTTCAATGTTCCTTAAAAGTTTTGAAGAATCAGCATTCTCTGCTTACAGATGGCTTAACGTCTATTACAGAGCTGATTGTGTGGCGATTGGAGAAAGAAAAGGAAGGACAGGAATTGAGGGTTAGTACGTTCTAAAGAGACAGTACTGCTGCAATAAATTATTTCATCGAAGGTCACACACGGCGCAGCAAGCATCTTGCATGAGGCATGAATAATCTCTGGACAGAGCGCCAGCTCATCACAATCACTGTGCCACCTTGTTCCCATGTTCAATAACGTGCTTTAACTCCTATCATCATGAAAATGATATCAAGTATACATCTCAGTATTTTAATTATTCAGAGAGCTGTAATATCACAAATGTAATGGATTCTGTGTCCTTTCAGAGGAAGAAAAAGCCCGTTTAAGAAGCACATAGTGATTCACACACACAGAGCACATAGAAGATCATATACAAAACAAACCATTTAATGTGCTACTTTAGTTACGATGGGATTTGAGAAACTAGTAAATTAAAAGATTTTAAGATGAAGTTTATGATGTTCTACTTTAATGACAAAATAAACTACGTGATTAAAGTGGAAATTTTGAGATTGAAGTTGACATTTCATGCTTTTTTCCCCACTGTGTCTATTTTTTTTTCTCTGTACCTTAATAAGCTTTCATATGACACTCAGACGGTGGGCTGCAACTCGCCTTTTCACGCCGACTTTTATATGTGACAACTTCTTATTTATTTCGGGCACTGTGCGACTTTCTGAATTTGAACTTTTGAGTTTCTCCAACACTCTATGTCATTCAATCAACTTCCTTTTGTTGTTTATATCACTGTTTAAACCAACAAATAGTACGTTTTTCCTTTGCCTCCACTTGGTATTCACTGAAATTCTTTTATTCCCCTCCTTGCTTTTGCCATTTTCTTTTCACAGATTGCTGAGTTTAAGGGCTATTAATATTGATTTGCATATTCAAAGAGGCATAATTCTGGGAGGAGTTTGGGGAGTGGCAGCAGGTACGTGCACATGCATTACTTTTCACGTTGACCGGGATTTTTGGAGCAGAAGTCATGGAAGTTGGTGAATGCACAGAATTGTGCATCTGGATTGTTTTCTGCGTACACACATTTCCACTTTTGTCCGTATGTCATGTTATAGAGTAAATCTTACGCACAGAGTTATGCAAGAGGCCCCAGGTGTTTTTAGACTTCTTCTATTACACAATAAGTGTGGCCACTGTCCTCATGTGAACACTCAGAGCTTTACAAATGGTTTTATCCCTTTGCTTCATTCCATGTTTCACCACAACTTGATTGTACAGAGAGTTCCTTGTACTACATGGCTTGTTTTTTGTCCTGATATGCAGTGTGACTTGTTGAACCTTCTATACTCAGCGACACATGAGCCTTTCAGAAGGACATCCAATCAATTCAAGGAGCCACAGGTGGACTCTAATCAAGTTCTTGAAACATCTCAAGGAGAATGAAAGCAAACAAGAGACACCTGAGCACAATTTGGCGTGTCACAGCAAAGGGTCTAAAGAAGTCTAGGAATGAAAGATCTCAGTTTTTGATTTGGAATATTTTTTGCAAAATCATGAGGTCACTTTCTCATTAAGGGTTATTGAATGTACAATGAAGGGCAGAAATGGCCAATTTCTCCGATTCAAATTAAATCTACAACAAAATAAAATGTGCAGATTTTAAAGGGGTCTGAATATGCCTGTAATCCCCTGCATTAATAATATTACCAGAAACGTGCAGTGAATACACTTGACTTGAGCATTCCTAGTTTTCCTCCTCTTTCTTTATCTGTATGTTTACCATTCATTTGCTCAGAGGTTGATATGCTTGCTGCTTCCTGAGCAGCTCTTCTTTTTTCCACCCTAGCGGCCCGCTTCTTCTCTTCTTTAGTCAGCATCTTTTCATGTTAAAATTGATTAAGTCAGTGTTTGTGTTGCAATTACTTAGTACATTTTCCTTAATTTTTCACTTAAGCTGGCACTTCAGTCTGCCTCAAGAATGATTTAAGATATGAAGAGGTAGGAGAAGTGACGGCGAAGGTGGTAGGAATGAGAACGGCGCCCGTACACATGTGCCACACGGCTGGCCTGCTGGCTGCTGCTGAGAGTTGATTCTACAATAAAATAAAATAAAAATAAAAAGAAGAATAAACTTGGAGGTCAATCATCACCCAATAGCAGAGGGTAAATGTCACGTAGTGTATGTGTACCAAATTTCAGGTCAATAGATAGATAAACAGTTTGCGAGCTGCAGGTGATTTAAAATCCTGGACAGACAAACAAACAACCACAGTAGCGTATTATAGAAGAAGATAGCAGTAGTGAGAAGTTAAGCAAAATACCCCTTTATTGGCTGACTAGAAAGATTACAATATGCAAGCTTATGAGGAAACTCAGGTCCCTTCTTCATGAAAGATGTTGATTGTAAAGGTGTGGAAGTCACCATGTATATAAAACACAATTTAAATGTAAGTCGTCTTCAATTAGATGGTGAGCTACAGCTTAGTGAGGATGTTTGGTACAATGAGACAGCATTAGGGATCAAGGCCTCATATTTGGAGTATGTTACTGACAACCAAATGACATCAAATTACATTCTTTTATAATATTAACAAACACCAGTTTAAAGGAGGATTTTACAGTCATGGAGGGCTTTAATTACCTGAACATTAACTAGGCTAACCTTACAAATAACCGAGGATAAGGACAGGAGTTTATAGACATATCAAGTGACTGTTTATAACTCTGTATCTTAAATCATCTGAGCCACATGTGGTTTCTTCTTTTACCACACAACAAGGTCCTTCATAAGCCTCCTGTACTTCGACTCATTTCTGTTAGTAATGCAGCCTGTGATGGAGGAGTCATCTGAGAATTTCTGTACGTGGCAACAGTAAACAGGAAGGGAGACAGAACAGCTCACTGAGGTACTCCAGTGTTTCACACCACCATTTCTGACACACAGTCCCTCAGCCTAACAAACTTGTCTATTGGTCTGGTAGTCTGTGATCCAGGAGACTGTGGCGGCATCAAGATGCAAAGTCTTGAGCTTTTTCCACAGTCAATGAGGCAAAATGGTGTTAAAGATACTGGATAAATCAAAGAACATAATGCTGACTGTGATGCCAGCTTTGTCCAAGTGGGAGTAGACTCTCTAGAGCATGGAGATCAGAGCATCCTCAACACCTGCATGTGTCTGATAGGCAAACTGCAGAAGATTGAGATGTTCTCAAACCAGAGGTTAGAGCAGTTTGAGGACCAGCCTTTCAAAGATCTTCATGATGTATGAGCAACTGAAGTCCTCGGGATCACTGGATCACAGCAGCACATGTGAGGATCAGGAGTGCCAGTGAAAAGTCAGCGTGGGTTTAGATGAGGAGATAATGTCTTACTGGTTAGGTGAAATTATAAGAGGAAGTAACAAAAGCAGACTAGATACGTGTAAAAGAATAAAAAGCACAGCCTGTCTATAGGTAGAGAATTGATTCAAACACAAGAAGCAAAGAGATGTGAGGAGAGGAACCTTATCAGAACTTGATCACGTTAACAGTGGTGTCCCTCAGGGGTCAATGTTGGGGGTGATACTCTTTTTAATATAAAAAAATGATCAAACACTTCACTTTGACAAGGATAACAAACTGGGTGTATTGGTAGATAATTCAGAACCAGAGGGATTTGAAGAGCATAGAGGTTTGGGCAGACATGTGGCTGATGAGATTTAATGTAAATTAATGTTTTATGTGTTACATGTAGGAAGTAAACATTTTAGATTAAAATACACAATCAGAGGTCTGAAACTTGAAAGAAGAAAGGCCTGGGAATTGTAGTGAAATGGTCATCACTTACATCAAGACAGTGGACAGGAGCCATGAATAAGGCTAGCAGGATGCCAGGTCATATAGCGCCCCTATGTGGAGTACAAGTCACGTTAGGTTATACTAAAGCTTTATGACACACTGGTGAGGCCTCATCTGGAGTGTTGTGTGCAGTTTTGATTTTCAGGCACATAAAGTCTGTTGCAGCACATTTTTCTCCAGAAAGAGAACAACAGACACAAGGAAAAAATGTGGACAATAGGACCCTTCAAAAGCTGACAGTTATTTTGATTAGTGAGCTTTATGAGATGAATGGCCTGATCTCATCACAATTGTTCGAACTGAGGAGCAGAGCCCTGGAGGAGCTGATGACCGGAGACACAAGACCAGGCTTACCTTTAATACGAGCATCAATGGGAGTGGGCTGGAGACTGGCCTGAATGTTCATCAAGAGGTCTGGTCCTGGTGAGGTAACAAGAAGAGTCAGTTACAGCAGTAAAGAGGAAGATTAACAAAAGTATACAGAAGTACACAATGAGGTATACAACCAGAAAAATATCAAAAACGAAGATGCACTTTGTCTGGCAACAATGAAGAGTTAATGTCTGAAAGTAAAGAACAAACCAGCAATGTGTGTCCATATTGGGAGTCTGAAATTAACTGTCCAGGAAAGAAAACCAAGAAAATGACACACCAGACAGTATTAGGAACAGGAGACATATTGTGTGTTTATCATGCTGAGCAGAGCAGGAGGCAAAATGGAGAGCAGGGACTCTTTACTGAGACCTCACGGGAACAACAAGCTTCATGGGGATCTGAAGGAGAAATGTCTGAAAATACAAACATGATGAGCATGAGTGTGGGCATCTGGGGGCTTCTAAAGCTAACATTTACACACACAGACATCAGTGGTGTCAGAAAACAACAGAATCTGTGTCATCCTGTTAAAGTAAAGAAAAAGAAAATATTATTACTGATCAGCCAAGTGAGCTGTAGGTGTAGGCTTATAAAGTGTTAAAGGGGCAACATGCAAGTCAAATGTGCAGTCATGACAGGTGGCACTCGGGTAACAGCAGCACACCAGTTACTAAATAATATGGTAGGACCACTGACCCCTTTAAGGACTTTAACAGACACATAAAAGAGAAAATGATGGGAACTGGAGGAAGTGTTGGCATTGATGGCCAACAATGAGACGTCTTGGTGTAAGTGACGGACCTGACAGTTGTGTGACCAGCGGCCTACAGACAGTAATGTTGTGTTTGGTGTTCCTGTGACTCTTTCTTTGATTTCTACACATTCATTGATTTGCTCTCTCTCAAGACCCCATTAACTCACCGCCCTCTGTGACCTCCTCTAGTATTCTTGTCATGTTTGGTGATGGAAATCTCACAAGTTCTTCAGCCAGCGCCTTCCACAGGCTCACCAGTACCACACTTTCCATCTTCATTATTTCACTGATGAAGGACTCCACACCTGCTCGCCCCTGACCCTCTTCTTTGGCTTTGAATCTCTGAAAGACAAGCAAGTGACCAGAGGGCTACTTTAGAAAAGACCACTGGGGGAGCAGAGCAGAGTGGTCAGTAGGGTCTGATGACCTCACAATAACAGAAAGTCCCACTATGGAGGGCCAGGCAGTCTCAGATGATTCTCCTGAGCTCACCATTTCTGCTCAGCTCTCTGTGCCTCGTACTGACAGGGAGACCTGCCTACCTTGGCCTCATTGTTGGTGAGGATGTTCTTGGTGGCCAGATTCTGCAGGATACTTGTGATATCGTATTCAATCACATAAGCCAGGTGTGGCTTGTAGAACTCTGTGATCTTGAGGAGATCCTCATGAGAGAAGGTATGTATTAGTTTAGGAAATTTGTGTGTTAAACCTGAAATGGAAAGAGAAAAGATGAAAATTCAGAGATGCAGGTTGGAGGCTCAGGGATGAGAATTCAGTCTGACATGACCACCTCTCTCAGTCCTAACGAGTGTCCTCATCTATTCACACAGTAAATATGAGAGAATAACATCAATGACAGGCTGAACTGGTCTCATAACACAGTGGAGCTGCTGTACATAAGAAGGGGCAGAGCGGACCCCTTTTTACTGAGCGGACTCTGCTCCTTTAATATGAGTTGTGACGTTCATTACATGTTCTACAACTCTGTGATGGCCAGTGTGGTTTGCTCGGTTAGTAATATCACTTCAAGAGAGGACCACCTAATCAACAAGATGATTAAGAAGACACTCAATCAATGACCACAAAGCTCAGGTTTAGAGGAGTGGATCTTTGACACACTGAATGAGCTCTGATCGCCAAAGCTCAAAGATCACAGCTGTCTTGGTCACTGTAGTGTGGTCAGCTTCCTGCTCTAAAAGAAATGCTCATACCTGACTTTAAAGGAAACATCAGCCTCTGGAGATCAAATTGAATCAAAGGTCCTTTCCAGTTACAGATCAAGTGCTTTATTTGGTCATCAGATTTAACCAGCGTTCAGTTTGGGGGTTCAAGCCTAAAACATGAAAGTTCTTTTCGGTTCCTTATTGTGTGAAGGTGTCTCCACAGACATGTCAGCTGATCCTTGACTTTTGTCTTCATTCTCAGATGACTCAGATGACCACAATGTTGGTAGAGCCGCAGTTTTGCCCTTCATTTTGCTGTTTAGGTGGTGGTAGTGCAGTCGGCTTTCTGCTCCTCTTCTTATTCTGATTAATTATCAGGCCTTGTGTGCCACAGAATGCCAAGCCAAATGGGACAATGCCAACCTGTCCTACAGTGGAATAGAGCTACTGGCGCACATCACAACTAACTTTTGCTCCAGCAGTAAATGTTTTTTTTTTTCCAACTTTAACACCCCAATTCTTTCTTCAGTGTATGTGTGTGCATTATGATTTTGTGACGTCTATAATTGTGTTTTACTTATGAACTCATTACAGCACTCTGAGCCTGCACTCTGTGAAGAGCGCATTACAAAATAAACTGAACTGAAATAGTGACGTCACAGGATCTCCTGTCAGTTTATATTTGATTATGGAGGTTGTGATGGTTGGCTACTCCTGCATTTGAAGAGTGTGGTGAGTGGCAATTCAATGTCATGTTATGTTGATGCATCCAACCCGCTTGGCCTCCTATTTTTCACGTCATCTCTCAGCCAATCAAACTGCACACACAGCAATGGTGAAGATGAGGCACAATTGGCAGAGTTGGCTTTTGGGGTAATTTTCATAATAAGTTTGGACTTCTTGGAGAACAAGCCTCCCGTTCTTTAGACAATAGGCTGCAGTGCATCTTTTGTATGTCAGGTGATTTTTAAAGTTGTCTTTTTGTTCTCTGAACAGTTGGCTTAATGAATCCTGCATATGAGGGACTAAAGGGCACTAACAAGCCCGTCACTTTCATTTTAGTGGTACAACTTTAGTTAGCTACACATTTATATTAGTAATAAACCAGAAGATCATTTAAAAGTAAAGGTGTTCAGGAGTCAATTGAGGTCTCTGTCTCTCTCTCTCGTGTTTTCAGATTCATTGTGACTCCTAGAAGGAAAACCAACCAACTGCTGGGCCTGAAAATGTGTGTAAGCCATTTCTTAAGCAGAATTTGGAATTTATAAAACACAAATTTGATGTGGAAGTTGCATTAAAGTTAGAGAAGCATGTGACCATCGGTAAATCACACTCAAACTATTGTGGTGTTGGTATTTCAAGTACTGTAAGCAGCAGTGAAGTGAACAGTAAATCATTTTTATTGCACCTTTGAATGCAGAGTCAGTCACACTGTGATGTTAGTCTGTTCTTCCATTTGTCCGTTTTCTATACCCGACTCTTCTAAACCCATAACTGAACTGGAATTGAGCCATTCATCTTTGATGGTCCCTGTAATGTCGGCTCCAGGATGTCTAAATCATCTATTAAATCAGTCATCATCATACAAAAATTATACATCTACCATTTAAAACATGTAAATGGCAGAAAATGTGTTTTTAAGTCTGTGGTAAAATGAACACTTTCTTATTTTAAGAAGTTAGAAGACTAATATTTGTTGTGAAATAAACACTCCCATTATTGAGCTTAACTCCCATTCAGTATTTGTCTCGTTTTTCCATCTTGGTGCTTGTTTCAGTATGTATAAAATGTTGTACCCTGTTACCCATTATGCATTCAATGAGAAGTTAAGCAAAATGACCCCTTTAATTGGCTACCTGAACTGATTACAATATTCAAGTGTGACACTCGGGTCGCTGTTGCCCCATAAAACTCACAGACAACACGCCCTAACACCAGATAAAAGTCCCAGTAATATTTTTAATCATTATAAAAATGTGCAAAATGCACCTCCACCTCCACAATACTCAATAATCATACAATAATAATCAACAATAAATCAATCCTCCTCTCCATCCAGCAGCTCTGTCACTCTTCCTCCCAACTCCTGCTCTCCTGCTGGATTTCCCACAGTCCTTTAAATAGTTCTTGACCCAGAAGTGCTCCTGTCCTTCAGTCCACGTGATCCCATAGCACTTCCGGGTCAGATAAAGTGTTATATTTTTCTTCAGCCCAGAAGTACTTCAGTTCTTCCATCCTCGTGACTTGGAAGTACTTCCAGGCTATACAGGAAATAAAAATCCCCTTGTCTTCCTGCAGCGTCCCACGGTGGCCCCCAGGGTCCCCAACAGGGCTGTGAAACCGAACTCCATCTACCATGGTGCCCTGCGGGAATCCTGGGAACTTCTATGCAGCAGGGAAGACGCCATCTAGCGGCCTGGATGTGTCGGCTGGGATAAGTTGCTGGCCGTCCATCACACAAGCTTTCAAGGCAACTCCGGCCCAACTTCAGTCAGTCTGTAATCAACTGAGCATTTAATTAACTGATAATGAACTGATTTGAAAGTTGGAGCGCTTTCTGTTATTGCTTCATGAAAGAGACAGATATCACATTTAAATATTTTAACAAGTTATATCTGTGATGTGTGACAAAGGTTTGCTCAGACCGCCATGCCACTCTTTGTACAGGCAGGCATAAGAATCAGGCATATGTGCACCACCATTTCAATGATTTTATAAACAAGTTGAGACCAATAAGCCTGCTGTGTGTTTTGTTTAGATTTTCTTATAAATGTTTTATATATATATATATATATATATATATATATATATATATATATATATATATATATATATATATATATATATATATATATATATATATATATATATATATACGCAAGCAATGGTACGAGAATGCAATAAAATTTTTTTTTTTTGGGCACATACACCATCCAGATCTAAACACTAGCGTGGAGAGTTGCTTGCATACTGAAGAGTCTATAGCTGAACGTTGAAGCTGCCGTCGTTGTACTTTGTATATAAGAGCCAGATCGAATGTTATTTACTTCTTTACCTTTACCAGCACCAATATTAAAAGCTCCTAATTTTTCTATCCCTTTTATTGTCCAGACAGATGCTTCAGACACAGGCCTGGGTGCCGTGCTGAGCCAAAGCATCAATGGTGTTGAACACCCCCTCATGTACCTGAGCCGGAAACTGTTGGATCGGGAGACCAGGTATGCAAAGGGAAAAGGGAAGCTCTTGTGATTAAATGGATGATTACACAGTTGAGGTACTACCTCTTGGGCCGGGAGTTCACTCTGGTGATGGATCATGCTCCCTTACAGTGGATGGCCCTTCACAAGGAGTCGAATCCATGGGTCACTAGGTGGTTTCTTGACCTTCAACCTTACAAGTTTTCACTAGTTCATCGTAAGGGTTCTCTCCATGCCAACGCTGATGCTCTCTCTCGTGCCCGCGACCTCTCGGTGCAGGACGCCCGACTCGATGGGTCTGGTCTGAGGGGGGGGGGCCTAGTCACACATATGTGAATAGGAGGCAGCTAGAGGGTCTGAGTAAGTGTAATAAAACATCCGACTCAGTTCCCTACAGACCTTTAAAGTCTCCATCTTGGGCTACTATAGTGAATTCTGTTTTGGACTCTGTGATATGCACGTCGTGCTTCTGATTTAAAACCCTTTTGCAGCTGGGAAAAACAATACATGGGTGGCTGCCCCAAATCTTTATGATGTCTTGGACTCTTAATTGTCACATTGGCGCAGTCGGCAGGATGAAGTCCTAGAAGAAACCGGGACTCGGACATGAACACAACCAGGTAGGAAAGTATTAGGGCCAATTTTCTGGGGGGGGGGGAGTGCGTTTTGGGGTCAGGAAGGACTCAGTATAGGCTCTGCTCCTCAAATACAACACTGGGCTTATAATTTACCAAATTGAGAGTGTGAAAGGGACACACAGGCATAGGCTGGTTTCTGAGGATGAAACAAAAAGGGCTTATTATGCTGTCTCGGAGGAGAGAACTAAGCCGCCTATTGGGGCTGAGGTCCCAGATAACTATGGGCTATCCCCAGTCCAGCAGGCAAAACTAATAAAAAAATGGGAACTCGATCCAAAGAGATCAATCCAGGATCAGGATATGAACCTCTGGGAGCAGGTGGCCGTATGGCTAAGGCCATTTGAATTAACCACCTGCCAAATAGTACAGCAGGTAGCCTGCTTTATATTCTTAAAAAGCCTCCCTAAAATCTTTGCCCAGCCAGACTGGGGAGACTTTCATTCTATGGAAGAGCTTATAAAGCTCGTGAAATCACCCAAGACAGTCTCTAAATCTGGGAAAGCAGAACAGTCCTATAGTGGATTTCCTAGAGACTACGTCCTATAGAATAGGTCTCTTCCACATAAATCGGAGCCTGTTTCTGAGTTCCCAGGCCACCAGGCGTGCGACCTACCCAGGAGCGAGGCGGGATGTAGGTGGAAGGGGGTAGACGGTTTTTGCGCTCTTGCCAACCCCCTGACGTATTCGAATAGATAGATAGATAGATAGATAGATAGATAGATAGATAGATAGATAGATAGATAGATAGATAGATAGATAGATAGATAGATAGATAGATAGATAGATAGATAGATAGATAGATAGATAGATAGATAGATAGATAGATACTTTATTAATCCCAATGGGAAATTCACATACGGGATCAGTAGTCATTAATGGTTATAAAGTCAATGCCCTGTTTGATTCTGGCAACAACATTTCAATTGCTGACTGCCGATATGTTTTACCATGACAAAGAATTTAAAAGAAGACCAGTATTAAATGTATTCACAGAGACACCCGGATGTACAACACCGCCCTATGGTTCGTGAGTCAGGGAGGATCGCTAAAAAAATTTCCCATGGCGGTCCACCCTAATCCTCCCTTTCCAGCAATTCTGGGGCGGAACTGGTCGGAAAATAAATGCGGTAAACTATAGACTACTCCTGATAAAAACGTAGGCATCATTATAGATGGGGATAACTCGTCTCAAGCTGTCTCCACGCCGTGTACACAGCTGGCGGAGAGAGATATGGAAGCTCTTGAGGAGGACGGGGAGATTTCTGTACCGTTGCAGGCAAATACATCATCCACCTGCGCACTCGATGAGCCTGGAGGAATCCCCTCCCCTTGAGGTCAGACTGGATCCTCTCTCCGACATTCACTTTCAATTTAATCAAACACCAGCTTCTTTTAAAAGGGAGCAGTGGAATGATGACTCCCTAAATTTGCAAAAAATGCAGTAGTCCTTGTCAACGGCCAACGCACGCACCAGCCCATGCCACAAGGACCTCACTTTGTAATAGAAAATGATCTATTATATCGGGTCGCGGAACATGGGGCGGAGGTTCGGAAACTGTTGTTAATTCCATGAACCTAACGGCGGCAGGTTTGTGAATTAGCTCATGCCCACCTCGGAGGCCATTTAGACTCCGAAAAAACTTTAGAGAGGATTAAGCTCAGATTTCATTGGCCGAGAATTAACGAGGAAGTTCGCTGTTTTTGCATTTCTTGTCCAGAATGTCAATTACGGCAAATTCCTAGGAGGGACCGTGCTCCTCTCATTCCCCTTCCCTTAATTGATGTCCCCTTTGAACGAATCGGGGTCAATATTGTAGGACCCTTGAAGCCCTCAGCCCATGGACATAAATATACAGTATATTAGTCCTCGTGGATTATGCGACCTGATATCCGGAAGCTGTTCACTTACACTCAGCTACATCTAAAGCAATCGCATGGGAACTAGTAGGAGTCTTTGCGCATGTCGGTATTCCTGAAGAAGTCCTAACGGACCAAGGAACACCTTTTACCTCAGAGACGTTCAGGGAAATGGCCAAGTTGCTAAAAATAAAGCACTTAAAGACCGTGGTGTACCATCCTCAAACCAACGGTCTAGTGGAGAGATTTAATCAGACTCTCAAACAGATGCTTCGCAAGGTGGTCAGCGGGGATGGGAGGAATTGGGATCAACTCCTCCCCCTCGTTCTTTTTGCCTATTGGGAAGTCCCACAAGCCTCTATGGGGTTCTCACCTTTTGAATTGTTATATGGACAACAACCCCGAGGTATATTGGATATTTTAAAAGAAGGTTGGGAAGGAGAGGCTCTTCCTTCTACAAATATTTTGGAATATATTGCACAATTGCATGATAGATTTGGGAAAATCCGACCTATTCTAAAAAGTCATATGGAAGAGGCAAAAGCAGCACAGGCCCGTTATTATGATCGTGGCACGACACTCCAAGAATTCCATCCGGGGGATCATGTCATGGTATTAGTTCTCACCTCCCATTCTAAATTGTTCGCCCATTGGCAAGGCCCTTATGAAATTAAGGCGAGAAAAGGATTGGTTGACTATTTGGTGAAACAATCCAATCGTAGACCAAATGAGCGGGTTTATCATGTGAACTTGCTGAAGCCATGTAAGGACAGGGAACCAGATCCCTCCTCTGCTCAGCCTTGCTCATTCTTTGCTCACAGACACCCTTAATTTCGGCAAGGAATTAACTTATAGACAAAGATGGGAGCTGGGTTCAGCTATCCTGTCCGTCTCAGAGGTGGTGAGTGAAAAACCCGGAAGGACCTCTCTGATTGTGCACAGCATAGTGACTGAACCGGGGGTTATAGTCCAGGAGCGCCCCTATAGACTTCCTGAGGCAAAGAGCAGAAGTGGAGCTGGAAATCAAGCGGATGCTGGAACTAGGAGTGATAGAGGAAAGTTATAGTCCCTGGTCCAGTCCAGTTGTCTTGGTTAGTAAGCCTGACGGCAGATGGAGGTTTTGCAATGACCTCTGTCGGCTTAACCAGGTCTCCCTTTTTGATGCTTATCCCATGCCTCGCATGGATGACCTTCTTGAGAGGCTTGGACAAGCAGAATTTTTGACCACACTTGACATGACAAAGGGGTACTGGCAGATTCCTTTAACGGACTTAGCGAAGGTCAAGACAGTGTTTAGCACGCCTAGTGGGCACTGGCAGTATTGTGTTCTTCCATTCGGGTTACATGGGCTCCTGCGACTTTCCAGCGTCTGGTGGACAAAGTGCTCCAACCCCATAATGCGTACGGTGCTGCCTATCTGGATGACGTCGTCATCTATTCCAGCACATGGAAGGAACATGTACAGCAGGTCACTGCGGTATTATGGACACTAGGAGAAGCCGGGCTTCATATTAATCCCAAGAAATGTATCTTTGGATTGGAAGAGGCTAAATATTTGGGCTACCTTGTGGGTCGGGGTACCATGAAACCACAGTGTTCAAGTGTTCCACGAACCAAGAGGCAGGTCCAAGCCTTTCTCAGGTTGGCCAGGTACTACCATTGGTTCGTACCTCGGTTTTCAGAGAGAGCGGCGCCCTTGACTGATCTAACAAAGAAGAGGGCTCCTAATCATATGGTATGGACTGACAAGGCGGATGCTGCATTAAGTGACTTACTGTAAAATAGGCTCTTACTTCAGCACCAATATTAAAAGCTTCTAATTTTTCACTCCCTTTTATTCTCCAGACGAACGCTTCGGACACAGGCCTGGGTGCCGTGCTGAGCCAAAGCGTCAATGGTGTTGAACACCCCGTCACATACCTGAGTGCGGAAACTGTTAGATCGGGAGACCAGGTATGCAGTGGTGGAAAGGGAAGCTCTTGCGATTAAATGGATGATTATACAGTTGAGGTACTACCTCTTGGACCGGGAGTTCACTCTGGTGATGGATCATGCTCCCTTACAGTGGATGGCCCTTCACAAGGAGTCGAATCCACTGGTCACTAGGTGGTTTCTTGACTTTCAACCTTACAAGTTTTCAGTAGTTCAATGTAAGGGTTCTCTCCATGCCAACGCTGATACTGTCTCTCGTGCCCACAACCTCTCGGTGCAGGACGCACGACCCGATGGGTCTGGTCTGAGGGGGGGCCTTGTCACACATGTGCGAATAGGATGCAGCTAAAGGGTCTGAGTAAGTGTAATAAAACATCCGACCAGGGGGCAGCGGAGTGCTCTAACTATCTTTCTCAGTTTCCTACAGACATTTCCAGGGAAATCCTGCAAGGTTCCGGCCCCTTTGATGATGTCTCTTCCAAAGCCGGCCCCTTTGCTGGCATCACTCCCGAAGCCGGCCCCTTTGCTGATGTCACTTCTGGTTCTGGCCATTTTGATGACATCAGTTCCTCTCCAGACCTTTAAAGTCTCCATCTTTGGTTACTATAGTCAGTTCTGTTTTGGACTCCGTGATATGCACGTCATGCTTATGATTTAAAACCCTTATGCAGCTGGGAAAAACAATATACGGGTGGCTGCCCCAAACCTTTGTCTTGGACTCTTAATTGTCACAATATATATATATATATATATATATACAGTACATCTGGAATGTATTCACAGCACATCACTTTTTCCACATTTTGTTATGTTACAGCCTTATTCCAAAATGGATTAAATTCATTTTGTTCCTCAGAATTCTACACACAACACCCCATAATGACAACATGAAAAAAGTTTACTTGAGGTTTTTGCAAATTTATTAAAAAAAACAAAAAAACTGAGAAATCCCATGTACATAAGTATTCACAGCCTTTGCTCAATACTTTGTTGATGCACCTTTGGCAGCAATTCCAGCCTCAAGTCTTGTTGAATATGATGTCACAAGCTTGGCACACCTATCCTTGGCCAGTTTCGCCCATTCCTCTTTGCAGCACCTCTCAAGCTCCATCAGGTTGGATGGGAAGCGGCGGTGCACAGCCATTTTAAGATCTCTCCAGAGATGTTCAATCGGATTCAAGTCTGGGCTCTGGCTGGGCCACTCAAGGACATTCACAGAGTTGTCCTGAAGCCACTCCTTTGATATCTTGGCTGTGTGCTTAGGGTCGTTGTCCTGCTGAAAGATGAACCGTCGCCCCAGTCTGAGATCAAGAGCGCTCTGGAGCAGGTTTTCATCCAGGATGTCTCTGTACATTGCTGCAGTCATCTTTCCCTTTATCCTGACTAGTCTCCCAGTCCCTGTGGCTGAAAAACATCCCCACAGCATGATGCTGCCACCACCATACTTCACTGTAGGGAAGGTATTGGCCTGGTGATGAGTGGTGCCTGGTTTCCTCCAAACGTGACGCCTGGCATTCACACCAAAGAGTTCAATCTTTATCTCATCAAACCAAAGAATTTTCTTTCTCATGGTCTGAGAGTCCTTCAGGTGCCTTTTGGCAAACTCCAGGCGGGCTGCCATGTGCCTTTTACTAAGGAGTGGCTTCCGTCTGGCCACTCTACCATACAGGCCTGATTGGTGTGTTGCTGCAGAGATGGTTGTCCTTCTGGAAGGTTCTCCTCTCTCCACAGATGACCTCTGGAGCTCAGGCCCTTCTCCCCCGATCGCTCAGTTTAGATGGCCGGCCAGCTCTAGGAAGAGTCCTGGTGGTTTCGAACTTCTTCCTCTTACAGATGATGGAGGCCACTGTGCTCACTGGGACCTTCAAAGCAGCAGAAATCTTTCTGTAACCTTCCCCAGATTTGTGCCTCGAGACAATCCTGTCTCGGAGGTCTACAGACAATTCCTTTGACTTCATGCTTGGTTTGTACTCTGACATGAACTGTCAACTGTGGGACCTTATATAGACAGGTGTGTGCCTTTCCAAATCATGTCCAGTCAACTGAATTTACCACAGGTGGACTCCAATGAAGCTGCAGAAACATCTGAAGGATGATCAGGGGAAACAGAATGCACCTGAGCTCAACTTTGAGCTTCGTGGCAAAGGCTGTGAATACTTATGTACATGTGCTTTCTCAATTTTTTTATATTTAATAAATTTGCAAAAATCTCAAGTAAACTTTTTTCACGTTGTCATTATGGGGTGTTGTGTGTAGAATTCTGAGGAAAGAAATTAATTTAATCCATTTTGGAATAAGGCTGTAACATAACAAAATGTGGAAAAAGTGATGCGCTGTGAATACTTTCCGGATGCACTGTATATATACAGTCATATGACTGCAGTTGCTGGATCACCTTGAGCAGGATATTGCTAGGGATGGCAAAATACACATCTCAAATACATTTTAGTGCAGTTTCCCATTTCTAAAGTATTGCGAAACACAAGACAATGGCATGATGCCTGTTGTCTTAGAATGGCAAGTTGTGCAGTAATCTCAGTCCTTTCTTTTTCTTTTCTCCGTTCTCTGCTGGTGTGATAAGCACAAGACAAGCCTCTCTTTCCTTCTTAACTTGCAGTCTCATTGTATGCCTTTTACTTGTGGAGAAGGGATCATTGATTGTGAGCTCTCGCAAATACACAGAAGAGTCCGGGCCTACAACAGGGTGAATCTCAGATCAGTCTGACTGAGTCAGTGGGAATGTCAAACTGCACGACTGCCATCATGAGAGGGTCTTGTAGCTCTCCCTGACTTGCTAAGGTTATGCAAATGAAGGCTTTCAGAATTTAAATTACAAATCTTTAGTTCAGCTGCTTTACATTTTTGAGTGTCCATTTAGCTTACTTCCGTATGTCATACCTTTACCATCTAATGTCAGACATTACACTCGACTGGTCGGGCACACCGCACTCACTAATCAGCCCACCACACTCACTGTCAGCCCACCACACTCATAGCAGGTGTGTTTTTGTGTTTATTTTTATTTTTTATTACTCATTTAGCTATGGCTGTAACTGTAGCCTACTCTTAGCAGTTTCATTATAAACCCTCCAATTCACTTTATATATTTTTTGTACGATGTTCTGTATAAACATCTTCAAAATGACCTGCGATAACCTAAAGATCAGTAAACAATACTTTAAAGTCATTACAGTGCAGCATTTCTTGTAGTGAGTTCAGTTGCTTCATTTGTAAACTAAGAAAAGTCGCCCCTTATGTTATAGAAAAGAGAGATGGACAGGTAACACAAAACAAAACAGAGCAGGTGAAAAGAAAACTGAATGAGAGTGCTTTAAAATGTCTGAGTAATCCTGCCTGATGTGCTGTGCACTTCTTATGTGGATTACTTGTAGAAAGAAGCAGCATAAAGCCCCTCCACTCCGGACCCTCTTTGACGGTGTCACGCTGCGCTCGATCTGAGGCCTGTTTTTGTGAAGGGCTGTGTTTTTAATGGTCACTTTCATCTGAAAGCTGTGGTGTCTTATGTGTGTCTTTTAAGGATCTCTGCAGAAGCACCAAGAGCAGAAAAGTAAATGAGTGATGATAAAGAGCACACTAATATGACATGAACTTACTGTTAACAGCACATATGGAACATTTAAACAACATTCAACTATGGAGTTGTAAAAGCACTGCTCAGTGGCAATCAGATGTGAAGTCACAAAGATTAAAGGACAAACAACAAGATTCCCACACACTGTGATAGAAGCTGACAGTCCACACACCCAACATTCACAAAGCAAATAATATGTTAAAAAAAGAAGCACACACACACACACACACACATACACACAAGGAATTTGTTTTTTTAAATAAAGTCTGCTGCTTTAAAGATTTTGAAATTCAAGGAGAAAGTCACCAAGTTTTTCTCACCAGACAGAGCGTTGATGTCTTTATCAGACCTTCTTTTCCTGGAGATCATTGAAACAAACTTCTCACACAAGCCGTCTTCACTCATCTTTAGGTTTTATGGTTTAAATGACTGTTTGTTTCTTCTAAAGGCTCCTTTTACCAAAGTGCAAGTGACCTCTTAGCAGGTTAGGACTGTAGAAACAAAAAAAAAAAATGAGCTGAGTAAGGAGACGGCAGACTTAGGTGTGTCACTCATTTAATTTCTTAAAGGACATGATCTCTATGTGAAGGTCTACAAAGATCTGAGATTTTAGAAACTTAACAAGATACTCAGGAGCTGAACTCCAGTTTTGAAACCTGAGTAAGTAAACAAGAAAATGTTTCTGTGACATGTCACCTCAATGTCCGTGTCCTCTCTGATCAGTCTGGAGCCCCTTATGGTTCTCCAGTGGATGTGGGAGCCGGCAGGGATGAAGTCACAGGAGGTCTTCCTCACATTGTATGACAGTCTTAACACCTTTATTGGAAACCGAGCTGCTGTAACTACACAGAGAAGCTTCACTTTCATTGTCAATCACAATAAATGGTGAAGAAACAAACTCTGTTAGAATCCTCATTATAAAATCAGGTACATTACTTTTCATTAATTGGTATTTCATTACCTTATACCTTCCTCTTGTGTTAGTGTCTGCACCGACCCGTTTAAAATTTTAAATGCATACAAGAATCACATAAATTTGTTTATTGCATCAAGGCTTTTTGACTTTGTCAGGAACCTCTATTTCAACAAAATAAAGCAAAAAAAAATTTTTTACTAAATTATAAAATGCTCTGGTTGAAATTATGACCTTTGTGTTGTTAGGGTCGGTTTCGACCCAGTTATGATAATACGATGATAAAGCAATAATTCGAGCCAAAACTGAAATCCTAAGTGCACTGTCAGCTGACACACTGACCACCAGCTCCTATCCTAATCATGTGAGCTTTCTCATTTTGCGTGGCTTTCCAGTAGACCTGCACAAAGACGGGCAGTCCAGACATGTGAGGTGAATTCACTCATTTGAGTGGCCATTTGACTTGCAGAGTGCACATTTACAATTTGCAGCATGCAAAAATGAGAAGAAGATTTACAGTGAGCCAAGTTCTGGATCATATTTTTGGTGAAAATGAAGGAGAGGACACAGAGCAGCATAGCGATTCAGATGAGCAGGTTTCTGAGGAGGAAGACAATGTGGAGTATCATCCAGAAGACACAGACACATCTGATGAGTCTGATGAGGAGGTCACTGGTGCTGAAGCTGCTCCTGCTGAAAGATTCAAGTTCAAAAATGGTAAGATCTTTTGGAGGTCAGTACCTCATGATGTACATGGCAGGGCAGCTGCTGCAAATGTCATCAAAATGACCCCTGGAATCACAAGGTTTGCTCTGACCAGAGTCAGTGACATCAAAACATGTTTTGAGCTATTTATGCCATTGTCACTAAAAAGAATCATCATTACTATGACGAACCTTAAAGGAAAAAAAGTCCATGGCGACATGTGGAAAGACATTGATGAGGAATACCTGGATGCTGTCATTGGTGTTCTTCTTCTTGCTGGAGTGTACAGATCCTGCAATGAGGCCACTGATAGTCTATGGGACGCATCAACAGGCAGAAATATTTTCCGGGCAACGATGTCACTTCAGACATTTCAAATGATATCAAGAGTCCTCAGATTTGACAACAGAGAGACCAGAGTGAGATCTGACAAGCTTGGTCCCATCAGGGATGTCTGGGAGAGATGGGTGCAGCTCCTCCCACTGATGTTCAACCCAGGGCCAGAGGTGACAGTGGATGAACGTCTTGTCCCTTTTCGAGGAAAATGCCCCTGCCAGCAATACATACCCAGTAAGCCAGGGAAATACGGCATAAAAATCTGGGCAGCCTGTGATGCAAGAACCAGCTATGCCTGGAATCTACAGATTTACACAGGCAAAGCTGCGAGTGGCATCCCTGAGAAAAACCAAGGAAAACATGTGGTCCTCGATATGACCACTGGACTGCAGGGTCACAATATCACTTGTGACAATTTTTTTACCAGCTATGACCTCGGACAAGAACTTCTCACGAGGAAACTTACCATGGTGGGAACAGTGAAGAAAAATAAACCTGAGTTGCCTGCTGAAATCTTGCAGGTGAAGGGCAGGGCTCCACTTTCCTCAAAGTTTGCTTTTACAGACACCACCACTGTTGTCTCATATTGTCCAAAATGAAACCGGAATGTGATACTCATGTCTACTTTTCACAAAGACGCAGCTGTATCATCAGGAAGTGACAAAAAGCTGACAATTATCCACGACTATAACAAAAACAAAGGAGGAGTGGACAACCTGGACAAGCTGACAGCCACATACACATGCCAGCGAATGACCAGAAGATGGCCAATGGTTGTGTTTTACAACATCCTTGATGTGTCTGCATATAATGCATTTGTGTTGTGGAGCCACATCCACCAAGGGTGGAACTCAACCAAAAAAAAACAAGCGGAGACTGTTTCTTGAGGAGTTGGGAAATTCCCTTGTCAAGCCACACATTAGGCGAAGGGAACGGGTGCCCCGAGATCCAGACAGCTGCAGAGCTCACCCAGCACTGCATCCTCACCATCAGCAAAACAGAGAGAATCTGCATCAGCATCCTCCTCAGCCAGCCCTGCCTCAACACCAACCGAAACAGCAACAACCCCAGTCAGGCCGCCTGATTCGAAAAGAAAGAGGTGTCAGGTCTGCCAAGCAGTAAGGACAGAAAGACAAATGTATTGTGTTTCAACTGCAAGAAATATCTCTGCAAAGAACACTCAAAAACATGCCTCTAAACACACACATACACAAGCGTGTTCTTGCACACAGAGGTCTTTACTCTGATTTAGCTTTGTATTAGTTTTGGAACTTGTAATTGATTTCTATTTGTTTGATTTTCTTGATTGGTTTTTGTTTATTTGACCATGCAAATATATATTTTGTGTCATGACCTGTTCTGCTTTTCTTTTTTTTCAGTTTATATTAAAGTTCTATTGCTGAAAAAAACATTTTTTTGCCTTTTCTTGATGTAAATATCTATGGGTCGAAATTGACCCGTAACACCATAGATGTCACTTTAGTTATTAATATTAAAATGAAAAAATAAATAAAACAAATTTATTTAAGAGATGTGTTCTATACCCCTCAGTATTAGTCAGGTAACACAAGAACCTTTTATTTATTAATATGATTCTCTTGAGGTTCATTTTACCATTTTTTTAAATTGAAATCAAGGGGTATACTGACAAAAAAAGGCCCAGAGGCCCACACCAAAAGTATTAAAACCAACATTTTCATGGATAAGGAAGCCTAACAAAGTAACCAAGAGATGAGAAACAAATTGGATGATAGCTTATTGTTTTTAGTGTATTTTATAGCTGATTTAATACACGGGTCAAAACCGACCCGTTAACATAGGAGATGATAACAGAAAGCTAACACAAGAGGAAGGTTAATAATTTCTCTTCAAAATCAGTAATATGGTTTCATTTTTGACTTCCTCCAACATGTCTCTTCCTTGAGACATTCATAGATGTTTCGACACAATGTGCTGTGATAACTCGGCTGTTGATAAATTGTTTATCTTTTGGCAATGATGAACCAGAATATTTTCCCGTCGACATCTAGCAGTGAGATTTCTCAGAAGTGGTCAATCCTGTAAAAGTCAGTTCTTTGGGAAGAAAGCAGCCTTCTGGAAGATAAAGTAGGAACCTCAGCTTTGGACACTGGCAGATTGCCTACAACAGCTTAGATATCCTCCTCAGAACCTGCAGACAGTTTTTGTAGGTCTTATATGTGGTGCCCGATAGTCCTGGTGTAGATCTTGCTTGAGCTTTTTCCACTACTGCCCTTACTTCCGTACTAACCCCGACTTTCTCTGCTGTTCTTTTTTCCATTTTTTTGTGGTTGTAATCAGCGCCTTCACCATCTGATCAGAGCAACGTGCAGTCCTTACATTGATAGGTTGAAGGCCAGAGGTCCACACGACCATCATCATCAAATTCCTCCATGTGAAGCCTGAAAACCATGAGGACTGATTGAGATCATTTATGTTAGGCAGAATGCCTAGTGGAGGCTGGGTGGTCTCATGGCCTCGGAACCCCTGCAGATTTTTTTTTTCTCCAGCTTTATGGAATTTTTTTTTGTTTGTTTCTTCTGTCGTCTCAGCCATTGGACCATACTTTATTTTTTGTTATTTAGTATAGCCTAATCTTATTTTATATTTTTAGTTTTTATAAACTTTTCTTTCTTCATCTTGTAAAGCACTTTGAGCTGCAACCATTTGTATGAAAATGTGCTCTAGAAATAAATGTTCCTATTGTTACTTCCTCGTTGATGAAATCTGCCATGCTGTAAGGAGTGTGTGGCCTAAAAATTGATATTCGAAGAGGGCATTCCCTGCTGGGGTCACCATGTGGTTCCCTATTTACCCAATGAGGTAAGAAGGCGGTATCGTGGCAGCAGAGCCAGCGCTAAGCTAAAGGCTAAGCGTCTTGTGAGAAAGTGGTGCTACAAACCTTCGGTGCCTTCTGTGATCCTGGGAAATGTGAACTCACTACCAAATAAGATCGATGAACTGGCCGCGCTGGTGAAAAATGTCAGGACCTACAGAGAATGCAGTTTGTTGTGTTTTTGTGAAACATAGCTAACAACTAGCATTCTAGATGCTAACGTGGAGCTACCCGGGTTTAGCACAGTTAGAGCGGACAGAGACGCAAATAGCTGTGAGAAGCGGAAAGGAGGAGGACTCGCTTTCTATATAAACTAGGGGGGTCCACCCCCTGCTCGCTTCGCTCGCCAACCCCTGGTCGTGGGTAACCCGAAATATAGTTGAAAGAGATAATTGTCATTGTTGGTAATTGTTACATATGTATCATGTTTGACAATAGCAGTTTAATTGTTATGTTATGTAAGTATAGATGCGCAGATCAATGTATGAGATATATTGGAGTGTGAAGCCTCTTGTGTTTGTTATTTCTGTGAGTACTTACACTATTGTATTACTGTAATGTGATTCACATAAGCCGTGGAGGCTGGATCTTTAGGGAGGCTGTACTATCCTGGGTTTGTGCCTGCGGTGTCTTAGACGTGCGTTGTAGGCGCCTGCACCTTCCGTACTATGTCGGGTCTAACTATGCTGTGTAGTGTGTCATTGTAGGCGAATGCGCCCTCCGTACTATCTCGGGTGTGACTATGCTGTGTTTTGTGGACGTTTGGGGACTCCGTACTCTCTCCGGTTTGACTGTGGGGCGGGATGTCGACGCCTCTTGTGTTTGTTGTTTCTGTGAGTACTTATAATATTGTATTACTGTAATGTGATTCACATATGCTGTGGAGTCCGGGTCTGTGGGGCTTCTGCACCATCTCGGGGTTTTGCCTGCGGTGTTTTAGACGCGCGTTGTAGACGCCTGCACCTTCCATACTATGTCGGGTTTGACTGTGCTGTGTGGTGTGGACGTCTAGGGTTCCGTATTCTCTGGGCTTGTTGCTTTATTTTCTTATTTCTGTTAGTTGAGCTCTTTCATTGTTGGCGGTGTATAGCGCGTTGTAGGCGCCTGCGCTTTCCGTACTATCTCGGATCGCGCTGTAGGCGCCTGCGCACTATGTCTCCTGAGTCCATGGGCAGTACGGATTTGACTATACTGTGTTTTGTGGACGTGTGGGGACTCCGTACTCTCTCCGGTTTGACTGTGGGGCGGGATGCCGACGCCTCTTGTGTTTGTTGTTTCTGTGAGTACTTATAATATTGTATTACTGTAATGTGATTCACATATGCTGTGGAGTCCGGGTCTGTGGGGCTTCTGCACCATCTCGGGGTTTTGCCTGCGGTGTTTTAGACGCACGATGTAGGCGCCTGCACCTTCCGTACTATGTCGGTGTGACTGTGCTATGTGGTGTGGACGCTTAGGGTTCCGTATTCTCTGGGCTTGTTGCTTTATTTCTTATTTCTGTTATTTGAGCTCTTTCGTTGTTGGTGGTGTATAGCGCTTTGTAGGCGCCTGCGCTTTCCGTATTATCTCGGGTTTGATTATGCTGTGTGTTGTGGACTTTTGTGGACTCTGTAGTCTGTCCCGTTTCACTCTGGGGCAGGGGGCTGTATCCTTTTTTTTGTGTGGCTGTGTCATTACCTATGGGCACATTGCCTCATTTCTTATTTACGTTAGTTGAGCTCTTTCGTTTTTGAGCCGTGTCTCCTTCTTTCTCGGTGGATCGCACTGTAGGTGCCTGCGCACTATGTCTCCTGCGTCAATGGGGAGACGCGCGCTGTAGGCGCCTGCACACTATGTCTCCTGCGTCCATGGGCATGTACCTGTGTCCATATCCGGTTTACAATTCTCGGTTAGTAATAAGGATACAAGGTGGTGCAACTCTGGACATGTAAACATCAAAATCTCCACTTGCTGCAGGGACATCAAACTGTTGGCCATAAGTCTGCGTTCCTATTACTGGCCCAGAGAGTTTGGACACGTCATTGTTGTTATTCTTTACATCCCTCCTTGGGCGGACGTGGAGATAGCGGGTGACATCATCCATTCCTCTGTTGCTAAATTACAAGCGCAGCATCCTGAGGTGCTTGTGCTAATCGCTGGAGATTTTAACCATGTGACGCTGGACAAAACATTACCTGCCTTCTCCCAGCATGTGGATTGTAACACCCGGGGAAATAGGACTATTGACTTACTGTATGCAAACGTTAAAGACACATACAGCACCACCCCGCTGCCTGCGCTTGGGAAAGCAGATCATAACCTGATTCTGCTTCAGCCTCACTACAAACCAAGAGTGAGGTAGCTACCTACAACCACACACTGATTCAGGAAGTGGTCCCCTGAGGCAAAGCAGGGTTGGAGAGACTGCTTTGGAACTACAGACTGGGATATCCTGCAGGGATCACATAGTGAGAACATTGAGGAGGTTGTTGACTGCACTACTGACTACATCAACTTCTGTATGGACATTGTAGTTCCAGTAAGAACAGTATGCTGCTATGCTAACAACAAGCCATGGATTACAAGTGACATTAAGGGCCTTTTGAACCAGAAGAAAAGGGCTTTTAAAGGCGGTGATCAGCATGAGCTCAAGCGCGTCCAGCTCAGAGCAGCGAAGGAGCAGTACAGGAGAAAGCTGGAGCAGAAGTTGCAGAATAACAGCATGAAGGAAGTGTGGGATGGGATGAAGATCATCACTGGCTGCAGCTCAAAGTGGGGTGCCACCATCAAGAGAGACGTGGAGAGAGCAAACCAAATGAACAACTTCTTTAACAGGTTTGACCACCCTAACCCACTCTCACCTCGGAGTATTGCACCCTCCACACATCCTTCTGCTGATACCAGCATAGGAGAGACATCCCCACCCACAATTACAGCAGCCCAGGTAAGCAGAGAGCTGAGGAGACTTCATGCCAGCAATGCAGTGGGTCCAGATGGAGTATCGCCACAACTGCTGAAGGCCTATGTGTTGGAGCTGGGGAGTCCTCTACAGCACATATTCAACCTGAGCCTGGAACAGGGGAGAGTTCCAAGGCTTTGGAAAATATCTTGCATCACCCCAGTCCCAAAGGTATCACGTCCTAGTGAGCTGAATGACTTCTGGCCTGTCGCTCTGACGTCACATGTGATGAAGACCATGGAGCGGCTGCTGCTTCACCACCTGAGGCCACAGATCTGCTGCACCCTCGACCCTCTGCAGTTTGCATACTAGGAGAAGGTGGGAGCAGAGGAAGCCATCATCTACATGCTACACCGATCCCTCTCCCACTTGGACAGAGGCAGTGGCTGCAGTAAGAATTATGTTTCCTGACTTCTCTAGTGCCTTCAACACCATCCATCCTCTGCTCCTTAGGGACAAGCTGACAGAGATGGGAGTAGATTCATACCTGGTGGCATGGATCATGGACTATATTAAAGACAGACCTCAGTATGTGCGTCTCGGAAACTGCAGGTCTGACATCGTGGTCAGCAGCACAGGAGCGCCACAGGGGATTGTACTTTCTCCGGTCCTTCATCCATCCATCCTCTTCCGCTTATCCGAGGTCGGGTCGCGGGGGCAGCAGCTTGAGCAGAGATGCACAGATTTCCCTCTCCCCGGCCACTTCTTCTAGCTCTTCCGGGAGAATCCCGAGGCGTTCCCAGGCCAGCCGGGAGACATAGTCCCTCCAGCGTGTCCTGGGTCTTCCCCTGGGCCTCCTCCCGGTTGGACGTGCCCGGAACACCTCACCAGGGAGGCGTCCAGGAGGCATCCTGATCAGATGCCCGAGCCACCTCATCTGACTCCTCTCGATGCGGAGGAGCAGCGGCTCTACTCTGAGCCCCTCCCGGATGACTGAGCTTCTCACCCTATCTTTAACCCTTTGCGGTCGTTAGGCCAGAAAACTGGCCTTAGTAAAAAGTGCGCTATAGGTCGTCAGGCCAACGCTGGTGGCCCTGCAAGTTTCTGACTGATTTGCACAGTCGCCTGGTCGAGAAAAGTGGCCTGTGTTATTCCTACGTGCTTGAAAAAAATAACTGCTGTAATTATTGGCGTTTTTTCAATAATTAATTACGACTAATGTAGCATGACGTTGAAAATTAAATACGACTGCAAAGGGTTAAGGGAGAGCCCAGACACCCTGCGGAGGAAACTCATTTCAGCCGCTTTTATTCGCGATCTCGTTCTTTCGGTCACTACCCATAGCTCATGACCATAGGTGAGGGTAGGAACATAGATCGACTGGTAAATTGAGAGTTTTGCCTTATGGCTCAGCTCCTTTTTCATCATGACAGACCGATGCAGAGCCCGCATCACTGCGGACGCCGCACCGATCTGCCTGTCGATCTCACTCTCCATTCTTCCCTCACTCGTGAACAAGACCCCGAGATACTTGAACTCCTCCACTTGGGGCAGGATCTCGCTCCCAACCCTGAGAGGGCACTCCACCCTTTTCCGGCTGAGGACCATGGTCTCGGATTTGGAGGTGCTGATTCCCATCCCAACCGCTTCACACTCAGCTGCAAACCGATCCAGAGAGAGCTGAAGATCACGGCCTGATGAAGCAAACAGGACAACATCATCTGCAAAAAGCAGTGACCCAATCCTGAGTCCACCAAGCCGGACCCCCTCAACATCCTGGCTGCGCCTAGAAATTCTGTCCATAAAAGTTATGAACAGAATCGGTGACAAAGGGCAGCCCTGGCGGAGTCCAACTCTCACTAGAAACGGGTTCGACTTACTGTCGGCAATGCGGACCAAGCTCTGACACCGATCGTACAGGGACCGAACAGCTCTTATCAGGGGGTCCGGTATCCCATACTCTCGGAGTACCCCCCACAGGATTCCCCGAGGGACACGGTCGAACGCCTTTTCCAAGTCCACAAAAAACATGTAGACTGGTTGGGCGAACTCCCATGCACCCTCCAGGACCCTGCTAAGGGTATAGAGCTGGTCCACTGTTCCACGACCAGGACGAAATCCACACTGTTCCTCCTGAATCCAAGGTTCGACTATCCGACGGACCCTCTTCTCCAGAACCCCCGAATAGACTTTTCCAGGGAGGCTGAGGAGAGCGATCCCTCTGTAGTTGGAACACACCCTCCGATCCCCCTTCTTAAAGAGGGGGACCACCACCCCGGTCTGCCAATCCAGAGGCACTGTCCTTGATGTCCATGCGTTGTTGCAGAGACGTGTCAACCAAGACAGCCCTACAACATCCAGAGCCTTGAGGAACTCCGGGCGTATCTCATCCACCCCCGGGGCCCTGCCACCAAGGAGTTTTTTGACCACCTCGGTGACCTCAGTCCCAGAGATGGGGGAGCCCACCTCCGAGTCCCCAGGCTTTGCTTCCTCATTGGAAGGCATGTTATTGGGATTGAGGAGGTCTTCAAAGTACTCCCCCCACCGACCCACAACGTCCCGAGTCGAGGTCAGCAGCGCACCATCCCCACCATATACAGTGTTGACACTGCATTGCTTCCCCCTCCTGAGACGCCGGACGGTGGACCAGAATCTCCTTGAAGCCGTCCGAAAGTCGTATTCCATGGCCTCCCCAAACTCCTCCCATGCCGTGTTTTTGCCTCAGCAACCACCGAAGCCGCATTCCGCTTGGCCTGCCGGTACCTGTCAGCTGCCTCCAGAGTCCCACAGGACAAAAGGGACTGGTAGGACTCCTTCTTCAGCTTGACGGCATCCCTCACCGCCAGTGTCCACCAACGGGTTCGGGGATTGCCGCCACGACAGGCACCAACCACCTTACGGCCACAGCTCCGGTCAACCGCCTCAACAATAGAGGCACGGAACATGGCCCATTCGGACTCAATGTCCCCCACCTCCCTCGGGACATGGTCGAAGTTCTGCTGGAGGTGAGAGTTGAAGCTACTTCTGACAGGGGGTTCTGCCAGATGTTCCCAGCAGACCCTCATAACACGTTTGGGCCTACCAGGCCTGACCGGCATCCTCCCCCACCATCGGAGCCAACTCACCACCAGGTGGTGATCAGTTGACAGCTCCGCCCCTCTCTTCACCCGAGTGTCCAAGACATGTGGCCGCAGGTCCAACGACACGACCACAAAGTCGATCATCGAACTGAGGCCTAGGGTGTCCTGGTGCCAAGTGCACATATGAACACCGCTATGCTTGAACATGGTGTTTGTTATGGACAATCCGTGACGAGCACAGAAGTCCAATAACAAAACACCACTCGGGTTCAGATCGGGGGGGCCATTCCTCCCAATCACGCCATTCCAGGTCTCACTGTCATTGCCCACGTTAGCATTGAAGTCTCCCAGCAGTACGAGGGAGTCCCCAGAAGGTATGCCCTCTAGCACCCCCTCCAGGGACTCCAAAAAGGGTTGGTACTCTGAACTGCTGTTCGGTGCATACGCACAAACAACAGTTAGGACCCGTCCCCCCACCTGAAGGCGGAGGGAGGCTACCCTCTCGTCCACCGGGGTAAACCCCAATGTACAGGCTCCAAGTTGGGGGGCAATAAGTATGCCCACACCAGCTCGGCGCCTCTCACCGGGGGCAACTCCAGAGTGGTAGAGTGTCCATCCCCTCTCAAGGAGATTGGTTCCAGGTCCAAGCTGTGCGTCGAGGTGAGCCCGACTATATCTAGCCGGAACTTCTCAACCTCGCGCACAAGCTCAGGCTCTTTCCCCTTCAGAGAGGTGACATTCCACGTCCCCAGAGCCACCTTCTGTAGCCGAGGATCGGACCGCCAAGGTCCCCGCCTTCGGCCACCACCCAACTCACACTGCACCCGACCTCCTTGGCCCCTCCCATAGGTAGTTAGCCCATGGGAAGGGGGACCCACGTTACCTCTTCGGGCTGTGCCCGGCCGAGCCCCATGAGTACAAGCCCGGCCACCAGGTGCTCGCCATTGAGCCCCACCTCCAGGCCTGGCTCCAGAGTGGGGCCCCGGTGACCCGCGTCCAGGCGAGGGAAAACGCCGTCCAAATTTTTTATTCATCATAGGAGATTATATTGAACCGCACTTTGTCTCATCCCTCACCTAGGACCAGTTTGCCTTGGGTGGCCCTACCAGGGGCATTAAGCCCTGGACAACAGAGCTCCTAGGATCATTGGGACACGCAAACCCCTCCACCACGATAAGGTGGCAGTTCGAGGTGGGGTTCTCCGGTCCTGTTCAGCATATATACATCGGGCTTCCAATACAACTCGGAGTCCTGCCACGTGCAAAAGTTCGCTGATGACATTGCTATCGTGGGCTGCATCAGGAGTGGGCAGGAAGAGGAGTATAAGGACCTAATCAAGGACTTTGTTAAATGGTGCGACTCAAACCACCTACACCTGAACACCAGCAAAACCAAGGAGCTGGTGGTGGATTTTAGGAGACCCAGGCCCCTCAAGGACCCCGTGATCATCAGAGGTGACTGTGTACAGATGGTGCAGACCTATAAATACCTGGGAGTGCAGCTGGATGATAAATTGGACTGGACTGTCAATACTGATGCTCTGTGTAAGAGAGGACAGAGCCGGTTATACTTCCTTAGAAGACTGGCGTCCTTCAACATCTGCAATAAGATGCTGCAGATGTTTTATCAGACGGTTGTGTCGAGCGCCCTCTTCTATGCGGTGGTGTGCTAGGGAGGCAGCATAAAGAAGAAGGATGCCTCACGCCTGGACAAACTGGTGAGGAAGGCAGGCTCTATTGTAGGCATGGAGCTGGACAGTTTGGCATCTGTGGCAGAGCAACGGGCACTGAGCAGACTCCTGTCAATCATGGAGAATCCACTGCATCCACTGAACAGGATCATCTCCAGACAGAGGAGCAGCTTCAGCGACAGACTGCTGTCACCACCCTGCTCCACTGACAAACTGAGGAGATCGTTCCTCCCCCACACTATGCGACTCTTCAATTCCACCCAGGGGGGTAAACGTTAACATTATACAAAGTTATTGTCTATCTGTATGCCTGCATTGTTATCACTCTTTAATTTAATGTTATTTCTTTATCAGTATGCTGCTGCTGGAGTATGTGAATTTCCCCTTGGGATTAATAAAGTATCTATCTATCTATCTATCTATCTATCTATCTATCTATCTATCTATCTATCTATCTATCTATCTATCTATCTATCTATCTATCTATCTATCTATCTATCTATCTATCTATCTATCTATCTATCTATCTATCTATCTATCTATCTATCTTTGTGCTGCTGCTACCTTTTCTTCAACTTCTTCTTACACCACACCAGTTTCCCACTTCTTGGCTTTTCCGGGATTTTTTTTCTCTGAACTAAAAGGGGTTCTTGATAAAGGCTTTCCTCTGTTGCCACTCCTCTGCTTTTTCTGTATCATTTCTGCCCTACCTTAGAGCTTAGCTGGCTCAGGGCTTCCTTTTCTGCATCATCTGCTTTCTGCCACTTTTTCTTGAGCATCCTTAGCTCTTTCTGAATTTATGCCTCCCACTGGGACCTGCCGATAGTTCGATTGTCTTGCCTTCCTTCAAGCCAAATGCATCACCGCATGCCTGACACACAACCTGTACCATGGCATTAATTTTCTTGGTATCATCTCCTTTCAGGGTGCTATCCAGTATAATATTGAACTCTTTGTCAAATTGTACCAATCAACGATCTGCTGCTGGTGATAAATTTGACCATGGCTTAATCTCAAAATCCTCTATGATTTCAGATTCAACATCTCTTCTTCAACTCTGAGTAAATTCAGCAAAGAGGTCCAAGGCTCTGTGGTTTGCCTCCTGATCCTCCATTGACATACAAGCTGTACTAAGAGTTGTCTTTCTGAGGGATAGTAAGTGCCTTGCATGGTTAAATTTGCTCATTGCACTTGGACTCACTGTACCTTGGTGAATCTTCCCACCATGTTAATTCTTGAAAATTTGACCAGAGATCTTGAATCTTCTTTTAGTTTTGCTCTCCACTTTTGCCACATCCCATCTTGTATCTTTTAATAAACCTCAGGCATAGGTGGCAATGAAGGTTGGTGTGGTAATTCCATTTAAATATTCTTTGCCACAGAAGCATTTGACTTGGATAAGTGGAGAATGACGTTTCATCTCATCTGCTAGCAGATAATTACAAGGACAAACTTCTTTTTGAACTTCTCCAGATAGTGAAAACCTAAGGTGTGCTTATGAAACATGCATTGGCTGCCTGATATGGACCTTGTCCCCTTTTCAGAAATGAGGGGTATGCGCTCCATGTCTACCATCAGTGTATGTTTTTGTTTTCGCTTGAAGGAACATCATCAGCCTTGCAGTGAAGATGAGGAGGAACTACATTGAGATGTATTTGTATTTTTCCACCATAAAGGGTAAAGCATGTGGTGCAATGGCATGTGGTATTTAATGGCATATTGAAAGACATTCTGAGAGAGTGCAGGTCTCTAGGGATTTACTTGTAAGATAACAGACTGAATGAAGCCTTTGAGATCACATTGAAATCTTTAAATGCCCGTTTGCAGTCAGATGGTATACAGAAGTGTGCATGTGATGAATATTACATAACTTGATTTTAGAAATGCTGCACAGTCTGAAGATGTGAATTGACAGGTGTTATCCGACACGAGGGTCTGTAGATTTATGAATTTGTTAGCAACAACAACAACATTTATTTACATAACACATTTTCATACAAATAATGTAGCTCAAAGTGCTTTAGGACAGAGATAAGGAAATGTATGACATTTTGAGTGGAAACAGAAACAGTGAAGGTAATGTCTGGCTGGCCACTTGCTATGATAATCAGTCAGTGTTAGTGTATAACAATAATGACAGACAGCTACTTCAAATAGAACCCCCCACATCTATTACCAGTTTCTCCCAGGGTTCAGATGGAAATGGCACAGGTATAGAAAAGGGAACTGGCTGTCTTATGAGAAAATCGGCACGGCTGACAGTTTTTAATATGAACTGCAACCATGTCATCTATACCTGGCCACCAATAGAGATGACACAAACGCGCTGTCTACTTTACACATATCTTTGGTGACATAGACAAGTGAATGAAACCAGCATGTGACTCTGAGAGAAAGGAGCAATGAGGCGAGCACCACAGAACACATAACCATCTTGTATACTGAATTCATCTCGTAATCAGAAATATAGACGTGTAACTGTAGCAACAGCATTAAGAGAAGATGGCCAACCATTGGTAATCTGAGTTTGCAGGGCAGATAATTCACTTTAAAATGCAGAGGCAGAAGCAAAGTCACTCAGTGACAGGGCAGTTAGAGCAACAGACTAAATCACCACAAACTCAGGTTCATTGTTAGACATGGTCTCATCAGTAGCAGTAAAGGACGAGCAAGAAAGGCAGTCAGCAATGTGATTCTGTGACTCCGGATGATAAGCCACAGTGTAGTTAAAACAGCACAGTCACACTGCCCAGCGTGCCATCTACATGCCTGGGTGATCAGACACTTTGGAGGACAATAGAGTGGCCAAAGCCTAATGATTGGTGAGGATAGGAAATTTCAACCTCACCACCAAGCCCTCCATTTCTCAACGGCCCACATACATCCAGAGTCCTTTATCAATTGTGGAATACTTTAAAGTGCTTTCAACATTTGTGTTGTGGTACTTTATAACTTAATGATTATATAACTAGCACACCAACACACCATTATAACACATTTTTTGTTACTATGCAATTTTCCTTTTGTCTTTCATTTACCAAAAAGAACAATAGGGAATAATGCCATAATTTAAATGTGATAATTATTAATTCTTGAATATTTCAATGGACAGCATAAATTTTCTAAGTAACATGTCAGTTTAATTTAAACAATTGTAGATCTCAGAAAGCAGAATCATTAGATATGCTAAATAGTCAAAAAAGTACCATGATGACAATCTGCTAACTTAACATTACATACTAGTAATTCTTGCTGTTTACAATGGATATCTTAATTTGTAATGTTTTACCATTTTGTAATGAACTTCTTAGATTCATTAAAATGATAAGGTAACTAACTAACTAACTAACAACTCCTGTGGGCCCACCACCTACCAGAGGAACAGGGTCTGGGTGGAATGTGACGTGGGCAGCAGTCAAAGGCAGAGGCCTTATTGGATCTGAACCCAAGCACACAAATTGACTCTTGGGACGTGGAATGTCACCTCTCTTGTGTGGTAGGAGCTGGAGATGAAGGGTGAGGAGGAGAGCTACCATCTAAATATACAGTAGTTGGGCTCATGTCCTCCCACTCACTTGGCTCTGGAACCAAACACCTCGACAGAGGCTGGACCCTCCTTTACTCTGGAGTTGCCTGGAATGAAAGGCCTCAGGTGAGAGTGGGCTTCTTATTGTGTCTCTGCCTGGTCAATGCCATGTTGGAGTTTGTCCCGACGAATGAGAGGGCTGCCTCTCTGCGGCTGATATTCACAGATGGGAGGACACTAACTGCCCATAACCCAAATGTCAGTTCATAGTAGCAGGTCTTCTTGGAGTGCCTGGAAGGGATCCTGGAAATGGTCCCAGCTGGGGACTCCATAGTTCTGCTGGGTGACTTCAACACCCAGGTGGATAATGATGGAGACACCAGGAGAGGCATGTTTGAAAATACATGGTCACCCTGATCTAAACCTGAACAGTTGTTTGTTAGTTGACATCTGTGTTAGGCATGGTTTTGTTCATAACGAACACCATGTTCAAATATAAGGTGGCTCATAAGTGTACCAGAACACCTTAGGCCAAAGATCTATTATTTCTTAATTTTCTCATTAGATGTGCAGCCTTATATTCTGGACACTCATGTGAAGTGAGGAACAAAGCTGTTAACTGGTGAATTTGGTCAGATAGTGGGGGAGCCACCTGGACAGACCTGGAAAGCCCAAAGAAGTAATGAGGATGGACTATGAACATCTCTGGGAGGCCCCTGTCCAGAAGACTTTAAATGTCAACCTCCAAAATAGCATTTCCTGCATCCCAGGGAAGGCTGGGGACATACAGACTGAATGGCCCTTGTTCATAGCCTCCATTGTGGAAGCAGCTGCAAACAGCTGTGACCTGAAGGCCATAGGTGCATCTCGAAGTAGCAACCCAAAAAACAAATGGTGGACACCACAGGTGAGAGGTGCCATCAGGCTGAAAAAGGATGCCTTCTGTGTATGGTTAGTACACGAGACTCCCAAAGCAGCAGAGACGTACCGATAGACTAAAAGGACAGCGGCCTTAGCGGCCAGGGAAGGAAAAACCCGGGTGTGGGAGGAGTTCAGAGAGACCATGGAAAGTGACTATTGATTGGCCTCAAAGTGGTTCTAGCAAACCATCAGGCAACTCAAAAAATGTAAGGCAGGGATTCACCCAGGCCGTTCTCAGTAAGGGTCGAGATGTGCTTACCTGGACTGAGGATGTTGTCTGGGAGTGGAAGGAACACTTTGAGGAGCTCCTAAACCCAATGGACATGCCCTCTGTAGAGGAGTTAGAGCCAGCATCTGATGGGAATAAGCTGAGGTAGTTAAGCAACTCTGCAGTGGCAAGACCCCAGAGGTGGATGAGATCTGCCCAGAAATGCTGAAGCTTCTGGACATTGCTGTACTATCATGGCTGACAAGCCTTTTCAATGTTGTGTGGTCATCGGGAGTTGTGCCTCCGGAATGGCAGACTAGGGTGGTGGTCTCCATTTTTAAAAGGGGAAACGGGACGTATGCTCCAACTATTGGGGTACAACATTCTTCAGCCTTCCTGTAGAAGCTTATTCTAGGGTACTAGAAAGGAGAAACCACCCAATCGTGGAACCTCAGATCCAGTAGGAGCAATGTGGATTCATCCAGGCTATGGACCAGTGGACCAGCTCTTTACCCTCCTAAGGATTCTGGAGGGGGCATAAGAGTACGGCCAATCCATATATATATCTCTAGGAAATTATTTTATCTTTGACCAAGATATTATGTTTCACTTTACATCTGTAAAGATAAGAACTTCTTTTGTAATTCTTTTTTTCTTTTGTAATAGATTTTTATTTAAAGTTTTGAAATTCCCCATATTTGAAATAATATTGTCTAGATAAATTATTTTTACTATTTTTTCGCTTTTTTTTTTTTTTTGACATGAACATTTTGTGGTAGCATTGCTGTGGTGCGGAGAACCTTTCTGGAGAGTGTGTGTGTGTGTGTGTGTGTGTGGGGGGGGGGGGGGGGGTATGGGGCAAGGGGTTGGGGAGGAAATAGTTGAGTGTATCTGCAGTATTTGACTAATCTGTTTTTGCACATCCCCTCCACAATCGGCCTTCTTGTAATTTTTAATGGTTAGCTTGTTATCTTAATTAGTAAAACTTACATCCACTCTCCTTCACATTGTGCTTTGGCAAATATTTTCTGTTATGTGCAGTGGATATCAAACTTTTGCTTGCTATGTTATGTGAGCCTGCTGAAGAAATAACATTAAATAACTAGTTGTTCTATTTGTTTTGTGTTGTTTTGTTTTTTTCCATTATTTGACTTAAAGTTCAAACAAGAGGCATATGCAGCTATACATCTTCAAATATGGAGGTGCCCATAACGTCAGTGCCAGGATTGCAGCAAAGCCCTGCCAATTCAACAGCTTATTTATTTATATATTTTGGTATTTGGTATTTGGTATTTGTTACCTTATATTCAATATTATTATAATATTGAAAAATATTTCTTGTAATATCTAAACTTTAAATTACAACAAGATTTTCCTCATATATATAAACACCACTCTATACTACTAAAAAATGAAGGGACCAGAGGTTTTCTTCAGGGCAATGCCACAGGAGAACCATTTTTGGTTCCCTAAAGACCATTCCACATGAAGGTTCCAGAAAGAACTTTTATTTATTTAGATCCTTAATCTGCTCCTTACAGCAAATACCCATGAACAGATGGTAACAGCCTTGTGAAACACCAATGAAAAGGACTCTTGCTGTGTTTCATATCACAGGCTAAGTTCTGGTTTTCTTGATCTACGAATGTCCTGCTAAGTAGTCTACCATACAGTAAAGGCTTCATTTTTTTCCAAATATCAGGCACAGAGTACAAAGAACCACCTTCATATGCGAAGAACCCTTCTCACAATGAACAGGCGCTTTGTCATGCAATGGTTCTACAATGATCCATATAACTCACTAATGAATTCTAAAATGCTAAAATAGGGGTATATGACATAGAACATTTAGTACATAACCCGCATTTAAATCAAGATTCTAATCTGAATTGGTATTGGTACCAAACAGGATTAGTGCAAGTCACGCTTGGCAACCAAGAACCCATACCTTGGCACATATCAGTGTAAACGTGAAGTTGAGCGTAATGTAGTGAAGTTCACAAAAGTCCCATTCAATGAGAAAGAAACCCTCAGAGAAAGTTTCCATTGTTTTTGTTCTTTGTAGATTGTCTAATTTTGTGTATTTTTTAAAAAATTAATCTTACATGTTCACTACAAAATAATAAAACATCATAGTCTAAACCAGGGGTCTCCAAACCTTTTTTCCCAGAGAGCTACTTTTACAAAATGAAAATAGCAGAGAGCTCCTCATGTTTTCTAACGTTTATTCTCATAGCTTATTTCAACCCAAACAAACTGAATAAGCTTGTTTTGCCTGAACATTTATAAAATGTTGGTGTCCACAACTCACATCTTGCATTAAAATATCACAAATAAATATTTAGTTCACCTGCAAGTGTATTTTGTATGTCTGTATGCATTTTCTAGTGTATCTCACACTACTGAATTAAAACATGAATGCTGTCAAAACAAATCAATGCAATTCCAAATCACAGATCTGACTTATTCATTTGTCATTTTGTCACATGTCACTGTGTCACTTTATTCACATGTCCAGTTGCATGTGTTGTTTAGTCAGTCAGATGACTGGCACTGAGGTGTATGGTGGAGTGGAGCCACTGAGGTTCACTCTTATGGAGTCATTTAAATGTCTGTCTGTCAGTCTTGATCTGAACTTTGATTTCATGACATTCCTGTCAGACTCACAGAGGTGTGGAGACACAAACAAAGCAGACATTTTCAGAGCTGCTTGGTGAAGATTCTTATAATTATCTGGCTCTGGTAAGCTCCAGAAATGCTGAGAATGCTGTTGAGACTTTAACTTCACATTATTTTAAAGGTTTACTAATATATAATATAGAAAATCCAATGTCTGTCCACTTTTCACAAGAGAACTATCCATCCATCCATCCATCCAGTCTTTAACCCACTGAATCCGAATACAGAGTCACGGGGGTCTGCTGGAGCCAATCCCAGCCAACACAGGGCACAAGGCAGGAACCAATCCCGGGCAGGGAGCCAAACCCCCAGAGACGAGAGAACTACTTAACAAATTTAGATCAGGTTTTTTTCTAGAATTTGCTTGAACATTCTGGTTGATTCTGTGACTTCTCTCGTTTCGCTAAGATTCATAGTTCGTTTACGGTACCAATTTATTTGCACGAATCTGAGTGAGACGCAGCAGGCCGATGGGGGTGGGGTGGCCTTCCTCACTCACTTGCCAGCTTCAGGGTGTGTTCCTTAACTCCGTTTAGCTAGTGAACGAAAGAACAATTGAATTCAACTTTGTTTGATATTTCAAATAAAGTGTTACTTAGGCCTTGATGAGTTTGAGTCTGGATATTCTCTTAAGTGTATGCCACATTGAAAAGAGAGATTGAAATTCAAATTGTGGATCGTGATTCTGTGTTAAAAGGATCATGATATGATTTTTTGGAAAGATCACCCTTCCCTAATTTGACTAATCAAGTTTTCACATTTATGTAGGATTCACTAACCCTTTGGCAAGCTACTTGGAAAGGGGTTGTGAGCTACCGGTAACTCACAAGTGACATGTTGGGAATCCCCTAACATTTAAATTGTATTTCATTTCCACCTTTGTCCTGATATTAATGAGGATTATTTTAACATATCTAATGTTGCTGAATTCTTAATTATTGATTAAATTAATCTGACATTCATTACCAAGTAATGAATGCTGACGCTGACACTATTATTTTTATTCACTATGATAAAATGTGTTTCCTGTTTTGAACCAAGCTGGATCATAATATATATAGGCCATTGTTCTTTTCTGTTCCTTGTGAAAATCACACATCTCCTAAAATAAGAATAAAAATAATACATTCTAAAAGTCACGTACATCTTAAACAAACAGGACTATCAATCAAATTGTGGTCATCTAAGGTATCAAAATCTGCCAAGTCCTGTTAGCGACTAGGTGTAACCAATCATGTTAAAAGTTTTCTGAATTTGTAATGAATTCCTTTTAAAGAATAGTGACCTAATCAATGAATTGTATAAATATAGCATGAGGACATTTTTTTCCCTTGTAGCAATGTGACTAACATGTGGCTAACATGTAATACACTTGTTACCTCTTCGAAGATTTAGATAAAGAATAACGATTGACGCTTTCTCCTGCCTGTGTTTTATTGCTTAAATCGGGGCATTCCAGTGGAGGGGGTGTGTGTGTGTGGGGGGGGCTGCCTGTGTGTATTAAATTTTCTTCCACAGTTTGTGGCGCCTTAACGTGGGGCTTCGAGGTTCACCTGGTGAAGGGACCGACTCGGACCTGGAACCTCAAAAAGAACAGGCCAGAAAATAGTTAGTGTCTGGTGGGACCAGATACGGCAAACTTTAGGACTGGCCCGTTCCTCGTCCAATGCTGGGACCCAAGATACAGGGACTCCGGAGTCTGTGTCGAGGAGATTCGAACCCACGGTCAGGGAGGAGAAAGTTCAATCTATATATTATATAAAGTTTATGATAGGGTTTTTTTTTCTTTATCGGTCGTGCACAAGGATGGAATACAATAAAAAAAAAAAAAAAAACTCAGCTGAGTAAAAGAATCCAGGCTCCTATTGGTGGCCAGATAGGACTGGTATTGGGTTCAAGCCCCTGTCGGTGGCTAGAGAGGTAAAGATTGGAGCTCCAGGGATATATATCTATATATAAAAAAAATAAAAACAATTTTAAAATTAAAAAAAAAAAATGTATGTGTGTATAGAAATGAGGTTATGCTAAGCTGGCATTGTGTGAAATAAACAGGTAAATAAAATATACATATTATCTATACATATAAAGGAGAGTTGGTATCTGTGTGGCTGTGTTTGTGTGTTTGTGGAGGGACGGAGAGTTAAGGCGGGTGTTGGAGTCACGTGATGATCTCCCCTCCCATTCACTTCATTTCATTCACTTCATTTCGCTCCGAGCTGAGCTCCACAACTGACGCGGTTAGTCCTTTCTCCTTTACTGATTTACTGTTTAGTAGACGCGGTACTTACTGAATAGTATTTTTTCCTTTAGCGTTTCTTAGTGTTTAGTAGACGCGGTGTGCCGGTGTTCACGGCGGTGTTGCAGTTTAGTGTTACTTTCTACTTCGTTTTTGTACTTTAGTGTTTAATAATAAATAATAATAATTCATTACATTTATATAACGCATTTCTCAGTACTCAAAGCGCTAAAATAGTGAGTGATACTTAGCTGATAGCAGTGTAGAAGCAGCACAGCACAACGGAGCTGGTAGGTCAGGCAGGTGTGGTAGCGTAGGTGAGCGGCGATAGCAAGCAGCAGGAGGAGGTAGCAGGATTTGGATGTTCCAATACACAGCCATAAACAGTAACGCTTGGTAATTTCAGTCGTGATCGCCCCGGAGCCATAAGCCATAAGCCAGGTTAGTATGAACATCAGATCAGTTCTGGGTCGTAGAGTAATGTAAGATGAAACGGGAGCAGATCAGCATAACGAATATAATCACGGAGACAGATCATCTCGAGGTGCTAGATCGCCAGGTACAAAGAAATGTTCGTAGGTCTCGTCCTGTGATCCACAGACTCAGCTGTTCCCAGTAAAGTTGAGTCCATAAAATCTGTAAATATTAAGCCAAATCCATGCAATTCGAGTCAGCTGTATCCACGAACTATACGTACAATAAACAAATAAAACAAGCGTAAGAAAGTGCAGAATTAAGGCGAATTTTGCTGTGTTTGTTGTGAAAGTGTTGTTAACAGGTAGGAGCGGCGACAACAAGCGTGCGCCAGCGTCCCCTCACCTGCTATAATAAAGCAGTTATAATAAAGAAGTTTAGTAGACTTTTACTTTATCTCATTTAGTGTTCTTCCCGGCGGTGTTGCCATTTTTTAGTGTTAGTGTCTACTTAGTGTTTGTGTTTAGTGTTATGGAAGGAGTGATCTTACCACTGTCAGATTTTGCAATGAATGAGTTGGTAAATAATGATTATTTATCAACAGACCACATGAGCAAATTCAACGAAATTTTAGCTGCGCATACAATTTTCCAACCTCAAGAGGTTTTGCTAATGTGGACTCCTGACATACCTATAATGCCCATTCCACAAAATACAAAACATATTCAAATATTACCTTCTGCAGCTACTGAACGAGTGACTCACTGGGTGTGTACCTATTATGATGGTGCTGTAATTCATGTCTATGACAGTTTAAACGCTGATAAAAAATTCAACCTCACCGAAGAGCAGCTTCGTTTCCTTACAAACCTCCCATAGTTTATGAAGACTCACAGCAACAATTAAATCATACAGATTCTGGTGTATTCTCAATTGCATTTGCTGTGTGTATTTCTTTAGGTATTGACCCAAGTGATCAAGTTTTTACTATTTCGTCAATGCGAAATCACTTACAAATAATTTTTGTTACTCGACAATTGCTTCCATTCCCTGTCAAAAGTAGCCGACGGGCGACACCAGTTACAAGTATTCAGTGCGTTCACAGACCTGTACGAAGTACGGCCACTAACACAGTCACTCATTAAAGGGGAGATGACTCGGTGCAGGAAATGGGGATTGAAACTACCTTGGAAGACATGCAATCAACGAGGCGATTAAACGGATCTCAAGAGACGTCTTCTAGGTTGGAAAAAAAGCGCTTGGCTGCCAAAACCATATATATACATATATATATACATCTATATAAATAAAAATGTAAATGTTCGTTTGTTCAAAACCTAAAATCTCCGAAAGTTCTTCACCGATTGCTTTGAAATTTTGACACAACGTTGCATTCGAATACATGCGTGTTTTTATATACATATTATATAGATGTCACACCTGTGACAGGTAAAAACATGCTTTTTTTGAAAACACAGCGCCATCTGTTGGATGTAAAAGCAACACATGCTATACTAGACATTTTATGATTCTGTTCCAATGTTTCGATCAAAAACATTTGTAAGTACATGAATAAAGGCAGCGACATGTCAGTTTTTGGCGTGCAACCAGAAAGAAGTGATAGGCTGGAAGATACATAAGCAGCAAGGAAGCTGTATGGCGAATTCTTTCATTTCCCATACATGAACGAAGTCCAGATGTTGTTCACTTAGCAGTACATCTAGAAAATGGACAACGCGTTTATTTCACAACTGCAAATATGCACCAAATAGCCCTGAATCCACCGGCTACAACGTTAACTGCTTTCTTTACGTTATGTCAAAATGACGCGTTTGTGAAAACACTGCTGTATTCGGAAGTGCCTACGTATTACACATGGAATGCGAGTAGAAAATCATTTAAACAACGCAAACGAGGAGAGCAAGTCAATGGACAACCTGGCATATTCAAAGAAACTACGATAGGCAGACTGTACACCGTGCATCCCAATCAAGATGAATGCTTCTTTGATCACATGCTGTTGGTAAATGTGCCCGGTCCAACGTCTTTCCAGCAATTGAGAATTGTCAACGGCGTTACACATGCCACTTTCCGAAGTACATGTCAAGCTCTGAATTTATTGGAGAACGACCGACATTGGGATGTATACATTAATGATGCGTGCAACACATCACATCCAAATCAAATTCGTGCATTGTTTGCAATCATATTGACCGCCTGCTCTCCATCTCCAACACAGTTATGGGAGAAATATAAATCGCATATGGCTGAAGAAATTTTCCATCGAATATGCAAGTAAAATTCAAATATAAACATGGATTTCACAGCAGAAATCTACAACTAAGCGGTGATAATGATTGAAGATTTGTGCTTAGAAACCGCGAACAAAGTTCTCAATCAAATGGGAATGCCATCACCGAATCGATCTGCTGCTGCTTCATTCGATGTAGAATTGCGTCGTGAACAAAATTACAACACGAGTGATCTTTTGTCGTATGTGCAATCAAATATTCCTAAGCTAACGCTTCATCAAAAAGGTATTTATGATCAAATAATGCAAACTGTCAATAACGGGGTTGGAGAAATCTGGAAATTAGGAACGGAAAGGTGCCGGTTGATCTGACCTCAGGACGAATTTCATTGCCTCATAACTTCTGCAATTTAGTGACGTCAAAATAAGAATTGATTGAAAAAGTATTTCCCAATATTCAAACCAATTATAAGAATCACGATTGGCTGAGTGAACGAGCTATTCTTGTGGCCAAAACCAAAGACGTCTACGAACTTAACAATATTATTCAGTCTAACATTCTGCACAGACAATGGAACAACAAAAAATATTGTATACCCACAAGCATTGTGAAATTAAACATATTAGAAACGTGTGCTTTCTCTTTTCTTTCTTTTCCATTTAACCAGACTGAGCCACAGCAACGCGTGGCCGGGTACAGCTATATATATAATATATATGTATATATGTATGTGTGTATATATATATATATATATATATATATATATATATATATATATATATATATATATATATAATATATATATATATATATATATGTATATATATATATATAATATATATATATATGTATATATATATATATATATATATATATATATATATATGTATATGTACACTATGAGGGGCCGTTCAGGAAGAAAAGATTGGTTCATAAATATATACATTGGTTCAGATATATATATTGGTTCAGATACATTGGTTTGAATATATACATTGGTTTTAATACATCCGTTCGGATATATATATATCGGTTCAGATATATACTGTACATTGGTTGGGATACATTGGTAGAGATATATACATCGGTTTGAATACATCCGGTCAGATATATACATTGGTTTAGATATTTTGGTTGAGATATATATAAATTGGTTTGCATAGATCCGTTCTGATATATATACATTGGTTGAGATATATACTGTATATTGGTTGATATACATTGGTTATGATATATATATTGGTTTAAATAGATTGGTTTGGATATATACATCGGTTCAGATACATCCGTTCAGATATATACATTGGTTGGGATAACATTGGTTGAGATATATACATCGGTTCAGATACATCCGTTCAGATATATACATTGGTTGGGATTTATGGGCAGGCACAACGCGGCCACCCAAGTTTAGCATGTCCCTTTCGCTTCATCATTGCTTCAACACTGTTGTCATTATTGTGCATATTTTATACAAGCAGCATATGCCTGTCTGTCGCATTTTGTTTCGTAAGCCGTCTTGGTTGGGGGTCCTTGATTTCAAAGCACTTTTTTTCCTTTCATTATTTAAAACACTCGCACAAATACCCGCCTCCTCGCCCCGCACTGTCCCGCCCTGGCTCATTGTACCCGCCTCACTCGCTCCCTCTTGTCCCTCCCCATGACAGATTCTTCTCAAAATCCGAGTTACCGGAATGCATTGATTGCAACCACTATTCGTTCCATTTTTTCACCTCATGAGACGCTGGTTTATCATTGACCGAAAGCCGCCCGGTGATTTCTGTTATTCCGTATTGAGAGCATTTCATTAAAGGGCGATCTGTTTCAGCAAGGACATTAGTCTTGTTTGCTGAAAGGATGTTATGGAGGAAAACACTGGAATAGCGCTGTTTCTTCTGAATGTTTATCAGTGATCAGGGATCAGAATGATCAGAATATCCCTGCTTCACAAATAACGGGTGTTTAACTGTTTTTATAGTAAAACTGACAAAACCACACACATGCACACACACACAGACACACACGCACACCCGCACACGTACACGCACGCACACACATACACACACACTCAAATTCATAAATCATGGGTCGCACACACTACTGATTAAGTGTATCTGTCAGGGGACATCATTTTTTTCACCCCATAAAACGTTAGTTCATCAAAGATAGCAAGCAGCGTGGTGATTTCTATTATTCCTTATGGGCAGCATTTCATTTAAAGATGATTCACATCAAGAAGGAGAAAGAGTCTCTTATTTTGACGGGACTTTTATTTTTTTTTTTTTGTAGGCATAAGCACTCGCACATGCACGCGCTGATACAAGAAGAGAATATGTAAACTGGCCTATCTGAACGGACTTATAGTGCTTACGCCTAAAAAAAGATCGTCCTGTCAAAATAAGAGACTCTTTCACCTTCTTGACGTGAATCATCTTTAAATGAAATGCTGCCAATAAGGAATAATAGAAATCACCGCGCTGCTTGCTATCTTTGATGAACTAACGTTTTATGGGGTGAAAAAAATGATGTCCCCTGACAGATACACTTAATCAGTAGTGTGTGCGACCCACGATTTGTGAATTTGAGTGTGTATGTGTGTGCGTGCATATACGTGTGCGGGTGTGCGTGTATGTCTGTGTGTGTGTGCATGTGTGTGGTTTTGTCAGTTTTACTATAAAAACAGTTAAACACCCGTTATTTGTGAAGCAGGGATATTCTGATCATTCTGATCCCTGATCACTGATAAACATTCAGAAGAAACAGCGCTGTTCCAGTGTTTTCCTCTATAACATCCTTTCAGCAAACAGGACTAATGTCCTTGATGAAACAGATCGCCCTTTAATGAAATGCTGCAAATACGGAATAACAGAAATCACCGGGTGGCTTTCGGTCAATGATAAACCAGCGTCTGTTGAGGAGAAAAAATGGGAGATACTGCAATTGCTATCAATTCTTCCTGGTAACTCGGCTTTTGAGAAGAATCTGTCATGGGAGGGACAAGAGGGAGTGAGTGAGGCGGGTACAATGAGCCGGGGCGGGATGGAGCAGGGCGAGGAGGCAGGTATCTGTGTAAGTGTTTCAAATAATGAAAGTAAAAAAAGTGCTTTGAAATCGAGGACCCCCCAACCAAGACGGCTTACAAAACAAAACGTGACAGACAAGCATATGCTACTCGTATAAAATATGCACAATAATGACAACAGTGTTGAAGCAATGATGAAGTGAAAGGGACATGCTAAACTTGGGTGGCCGCATTGTGCATGCCTGTAAATGCCAACCGATGTATATATCTGAACAGATCTATCTGAACCAATATATATATATCTGAACGGATGTATCTGAACCGATGTATATATGTAAACCAATCTATTTAAACCAATATATATATTTAAACCAATGTATATCAACCAATATATATATCTCAACCAATGTATATATATCAGAACGGATCTATGCAAACCAATTTATATATATCTCAACCAATGTATCTAAACCAATGTATATATCTGACCGGATGTATTCAAACCAATGTATATATCTCAATCAATGCATATATCTGAACCGATATATATATCTGAACGGATGTATTAAAACCAATGTATATATTCAAACCAATGTATCAGAACCGATAAATATATCTGAACCAATGTATATATTTATGAACCAATCTTTTTTTCCTGAACGGCCCCTCATAGTACACACACACATATATCCATACACATATACATCTATACTAATAAAAGGCAAAACCCTCACTGACTCACTCATCACTAATTCTCCAACTTCCTGTGTAGGTAGAAGGCTGAAATTTGACAGGCTCATTCCTTACAGCTTACTTACAAAAGTTAAGCAGGTTGAATTTTGAAATTCTACACGTAACGGTCATAACGGTCGACAACGTCCGCCATGTTAAACTTTCTTATTTATGGCCCCATCTTCACGAAATTTGGTAGACGGCTTCCACGCGCTAACCGAAACCGATGTACGTACTTATTTCGGTGGTATGATACCACTGTCGGCCGCCATATTGAACTTTCCAACGGTCTTTGTTACTTAATGGGCCCATCTTCAAGAAATTTGGTATGCGGGTTCCCAACGCTAACTGAAACCTACTTACGTACATATATACGTCCATAGCCTGCAGCTCGGTCCACACTCTGAATCCTCCAGGAACTCCTGAGCATAATCTAATTTTGAAAGTTGGGGCACCAATAATGTTACTGAGAAAGTTACAGTCACCGAAACTTTGTAATGGCACGAGACTTCAGGTCACATGCTTGCAAAAGAACCTAATTGAGGCAACTATTTTTACTGGCGGTGGCTCAGAGGAGAGAGTTTTTATTCCTCGCATCCCCGTTATACCCTCTGATCTCCCATTTCAATTCAAACGCTTCCAATTTCCAGTAAGGCTCTGCTTTGCAATGACAATTAATAAGTCTCAGGGACAGACCCTACAAAAGGTTGGCATTGATTTGAGGTAAGATTGCTTTTCACATGGCCAACTATACTTTGCATGCTCAAGAGTAAGCTCAGTGCACAGCTTGGTCATATTACAACCAGAGGGCCGAACTGACAACGTGGTATACAAAGAGATCCTTAACAAATAATTATTGGTACATTTTCCCTCAGTTTATTATTTAAAATTTTAAGCAGTACTTCACCTCTGCGAAGCGCGGGTATTTTGCTAGTATGTATATATATATATATATATATATATATATATATATGTGTGTGTGTGTGTGTATGTGTGTGTATTTTTATGCATACATATAGAGAGAGATAAATATAAATAGGACAAGATACAGTATATATATATATATATATATATATATATATATATATATATATATATATATATATATATATATATATATACTAGCAAAATACCCGCGCTTCGCAGCGGAGAAGTAGTGTGTTAAAGAGGTTATGTAAACATATATATACATAAACATATATACTTATATATACATATCTACATATACACATATCTACATATATACATATATATATACATATACACATCCACATATATATACATATTGTCACACACGTGCGCATGGGAAACAGCTGAAGGGCCTAGACACTTGTAATTCTACGCCAGGCCAGGGGGCGGCAGAGTGTACTGACTATCTCTCTCAGTCCCTTGCAGACCTGTCCCAGGAAATCCCACCTCTGGATGGCCCCAAGGATGATGTCACTTCCGAACACCAGGATACCACTCCCACTTCCTGCGATGAAGACGTCATTTCCCTTCTGGGCCTTTAAAACTACCGTCTTGACTAAGTACAGTAAACCTTTGTGATGTCTTCGACTCATTCTTATTACAGTGGCGTAGTCGGCAGGATGCAGCTTTCCCAGAAGAAACCGGGAAGGAACCCTAAAAGTACTCAGGTAGGAGAGTACCGGGGCTGTGTTTCCGAGTGGGTGGCGTGCTCAGCGGTCCGGAGTGGCACGGTGCAGGCTTCGCTCCCACCAAGGGAAAATGAGCCCCTAATCCTACACAGGGAGAATGTGGAGGAGACCCACCGACGTGGGCTGGTCCCTGGGGGGAAAACGAAAAGGGCTTACTATGTTCTCTCAGAGGAGAGGACTGGGCCGCCCGTTGGGACCAAGGTCCTAAAGACACATGGGCTGTCTCCAGACCAGCAGGTAAAAATATTACAGACATGGGAATATGATCCTGAGAGATCAGCCCGGGAGCAAGCTTATGCTCTCTGGGAAACAGTGGCTCAATGGCTGAGGCCCTTTGAATTAAACACCCGGCAAATTGTGCAGCAGATATCCTGCTTTATCTTGCTACAAGGTCTTCCCAAGAACTTTGCCCAGCCGGTCTGGGGAGACTTCCATTCAATGGACGAGCTCATAGCTCAAATAAGCATTAAACCAGCCTCACAATCTGTGAGAGCAGAACGGTCCTCTAGTGGACTGCGTAGGGATTATGTCCCACTATATAAGTCCCTTCCATATAACCCGAAGCCTGTTCCGATGTCGCGCGGGAGCACGGGGGAATGCGAGTGGAAGGGGGGAGGACAGTTGTGTGCACTTACGAACCCCCTGGCTATTGGGCATACGAGGGTGGTAATATTCAATTGCTTTAAGGTTACAGCACTGTTGGATACTGGCAGCAACATGACCATTGTTGATTGTCGTTATGTACTACCGCGTCAGAGAACGAGAAAAAAGATCAGTATTTGCTGTATACACGTCGAAACACAGTCATATAAAATCGCCCTGTGTGTCATCAGCTTTGAACAAACAGTGAGAAAGATCCCCGTAGCGGTTCACCCTTACCCACCTTTTCCGGTGATACTAGGGCGAGACTGGTGTGACAATAAATGCGGTGTACTAATATCCACTCCTCGTAACTCTGTAGGCCTAGTAATAGAAGGAACGAATCCCTCTCAGGCTGTTTCCACGCTGTGTATCTTGCCAGGGGAAAGAGATACGGAAGGCTCCGAGGAGGACAGGGAGCTTCCTGGGCCGTCACACATAGATACGTCATCAACCCGGGTCTCGACGAGCCGGGACGACTCCCCGACCCTTGAGGTCAGACCGGACCCTCTCTCCAACTTACACTTCCAATTTAATAAAACGCCGGCATCTTTCAGGAGAGAGCAATGGAATGACGACTCCCTGAAGTTTGCTAAAAATGCAGTCGTGCTAGCCAATGGCCAACGCACTCATCTGCCCATACCTCGCGGCCCTCACTTCGTACTCGATAACGATCTGTTATATCGAATAGCTGATCATGAGGGCGGGGTGCTGTTGCTAATCCCGCGAACCTACCGGCGGCAGGTTTGTGAGTTGGCACACGCCCACCTCCTCGGTGGCCATCTAGGCACCGAAAAAACTCTGGAGCGGATTAAGCTCAGATTTTATTGGCCGGGAATAAATGAGGAGGTTCGCTCCTCTCGTTCCACTTCCCCTGATTGATGTCCCATTTGAGCGTATTGGGGTCGATATAGTAGGACCTCTGGAGCCCTCAGCCTGAGGATTTAAATATATATTAGTCCTCGTGGATTACGCTACACGATATCCAGAGGCAGTTCCGTTGCGCTCTGCCACTACAAAAGCTATCGCTCGGGAACTAGTAGGTGAATTTGCGTGTGTCGGGATCCCTAGAGAAATCCTCACGGATCAAGGGACGCCCTTCACCTCGGAGACGTTCAAGGAGATGGCCAAGTTACTTAAAATAAAGCACTTAAGGACCGCGGTGTATAATCCTCAAACCGACGGTCTTGTCGAGAGGTTCAATCAAACTCTCAACCAAATGCTGCGCAAGGTGGTCAGCGCGGACGGGAGGAACTGGGATCAGCTCCTCCCCCTTGTGCTCTTGGCTTATCGGGAAGTCCCACAAGCCTCTACGGGGTTCTCACCCTTTGGATTGTTGTATGGACGACAACCCCGAGGGTTATTGGATCTATTAAAAGAAGAATGGGAAGGAGAGGCGCTTCCTTCTGTCAATGTATTAGAATACATCGTGCAGTTACGCAATCGATTCAGAAAAATACGGGCTATTTTAAAAAGTCACACGGAGGAAGCGCAAGCACCACAGGCCCACTATTATGATCGTGGCACGGTCCTCCGGGAGTTCCAACCAGGAGACCGCGTCATGGTGTTGGTCCCTACCTCGCATTCGAAGTTGCTTGCCCATTGGCAAGGGCTGTACGAAGTTAAGGAGAGGAAAGGGCTTGTCGACTATTTGGTGAAACAGCCCAATCGTCGACCGAGTGAGCGGGTGTATCATGTCAACTTGCTGAAGCCGTGGAAGGAAAGGGACTCGGACCCCTCCTCCGCTCAGCCCCGCTCTTTCTTTGCTCAAGGTACCAGTCTTAACTTCGGTCCTGACTTAAATGCTAAACAGAGACAGGAGCTTGAGACAGCGATCTTGTCCGTTCCAGAGGTAGTTAGTGAGCAACCCGGTAGGACCTCTCTGATTGCGCACGACATCGTGACAGAACCCGGAGTTGTCGTACGAGAACGCCCATATCGTCTTCCCGAAGCCAAGAAGGCAGAAGTGGAGCTTGAGATCAAGCGCATGCTGGAACTAGGTGTGATTGAGGAAAGTTATAGTCCCTGGTACAGTCCGATTGTCTTGGTCAGTAAGCCAGACGGAAGTTGGAGGTTTTGCAATGACTTCCGTCGACTGAATCAAGTCTCCCAATTTGACGCCTACCCAATGCCTCGCGTGGACGACCTCATCGAGAGACTTGGACAAGCGAAGTTTTTGACCACACTTGACATGACAAAGGGGTACTAGCAGGTTTCTTTAACGGACTCCGCAAAGGCTAAGACTGCGTTTAGCACCCCTAGTGGGCACTGGCAGTACAAGGTCCTCCCATTCGGGTTACATGGGGCACTGGCAACGTTTCAGCGTCTGGTGGACAGAGTGCTCCGGCCCCATAACGCGTTTAGTGCTGTCTATTTGGATGACGTAGTCATTCATTCCAGCACATGGAAGGATCATGTGCAGCAGGTGGAAACGGTGGTGCGGACACTGGCGGAAGCCGGGCTTTGAATTAACCCAAGGAAATGTTTCTTTGGATTAAGAGAAGCTAAATATTTGGGCTACCTGGTGTGTCGTGGTACCGTCAAACCACAGTGTTCCAAAGTTGATGCCATATTAAACTGGCCCCGTCCGAACACCAAGAGACAGGTGCAGGCTTTTCTCGGATTAGCTGGGTACTACCGCCGGTTTGTACCCCGGTTTTCCGAAAGAGCAGCACCCTTGACAGACCTTACGAAGAAGAAGGCCCCAATCCATGTGGTATGGACAGATAAGGCTGCCGCTGCATTTTGTGACCTGAAACAGGCCCTTACGTCAGCACCCATATTGAAAGCACCAAACTTTGCACTACCTTTTATACTCCAGACGGACGCTTCGGACACAGGCCTGGGGGCCGTGCTGAGCCAAAGCGTCAATGGTGTTGAACACCCCATCATGTACCTAAGCCGGAAACTGCTGGATCGGGAGACTAGGTATGCCGCAGTGGAGCGGGAGGCTCTTGCGATAAAATGGGCGATTACGCAGTTGAGGTACTACCTATTGGACCGTGAATTTACCCCTCCAGTGGATGGCCCTTCACAAGGAGTCGAATCCCCGGGTCACTAGGTGGTTTCTTGACCTCCAACCATATAAGTTCTCGCTTGTTCATCGAAAGGGTACTCTCCATGCCAATGCGGATGCCCTCTCTCAAGTCCACGACCTCTCGGACAGGTCCACCCGACCCGATGGGTCTGGGCTAAGGGGGGGGCCTTGTCACACACGTGCGCATGGGAAACAGCTGAAGGGCCTAGACACTTGTAATTCTACGCCAGGCCAGGGGGCAGCGGAGTGTACTGACTATCTCTCTCAGTCCCTTGCAGACCTGTCCCGGGAAATTCCGCCTCTGGACAGCCCCAAGGATGACGTCACTTCCGAACACCAGGATACCACTCCCACTTTCTGCGATGAAGACGTAATTTCCCTTCTGGGCCTTTAAAACTGCCATCTTGACTCAGTACAGGCAGTTCTGTTTTGAACTCTGAATGATTCACTTCGTGTATTTAAAAAGAGCAATTGCAGCCAAGCATAATATACGGGTGGCTGCCCCAAACCTTTGTGATGTCTTCGACTCATTCTTATTACAATATATCAACATATATATACACATACATATACACACATACATACATACACACACACATATATATATATATATATATATATATATATATATATATATATATATATATATATATATATATATATATATATATATATATATATATACACATAATACACTTATATATACATATACATATTTACATATCTACATACATACACATCTATCTATCTATCTATCTATCTATCTATCTATCTATCTATCTATCTATCTATCTATCTATCTATCTATCTATCTATCTATCTATCTATCTATCTATCTATCTATATATCTATATATATATATATATATACATCCCCGTGCTTCGCAGCGGCGAAGTACTGCTTTTAAATTTTTATTAAGAAGAAAACCTTTTTAAATTGAGTGAAAATATACCAATAACAATTTGTTAAGGATCTGTTTTTTTGTGAAGCTGACTTCACACAGCCTCTCCGCTGTTTTTACGATTGTTATACTTCTGTTTGTATACCACATTGTCAGTTCAGCACTCAGGTTGTAATATGACCAAGCCGTGCAAGCTTACTGTTAAGAATGCAATGTAAAGTTGTACAGGAGAAAAGCAATCTTGCTTCAAATCAATGGCAACCTTTTGTAGGTCTATGAACTTAATTTAAACTTTAGGTTTACACGGTGCTCTGTTTCCATAGTACCTGCACTCATGAATATATCTGTATGCGTCAGTCGCTGAAATCCCCGCGCTTCGCACTGGCGAAGTACTGCTTTTAAATTTTTATTAATAAGAAAAGAAAACCTTTTTAAATTGAAGAAAAATATACCAATAACAATTTGTTAAGGATCTGTTTTTTTGTGAAGCTGACTTCACACAGCCTCTCCTCTGTTTTATAAACAAACGCCATATAAGGTCTTCCTTTTTTGTTGCTTCGCCAACGGAAGCAGCCTTTTTATTTAATCCACGGGTTGACCGCTGTTTTTTTGTTCGCTTATTACTATTGTTATAGTTCTGTTTGTATACCACGTTGTCAGTTCAGCACTCCAGTTGTAATATGACCAAGCTGTGCAAGCACACTCTTGAGAATGCAATGTATAGTTGTACAGGAGAAAAGCAATCTTGCCACAAAGTTCAGTCAGTTCACGTGAGCCGCTCTCTTGTGTTATGTTGCGATGTCCACGGCTTTATTTAATGTTAGCTAAGACCCGGCACTTAAAAGTTTCTCGCTACAGCAATTTTAACTCCGTTACAAAGTGATTCAAAGTCTCGTTTATACCTCGTGTTTTCTCATTAAACTTGTATCTCGTGAATATGGTATTGCAAACGGCAGGGGGAGCATTTCTATAAACTTAATTTAAACTTATGGTTTACACCGTGCTTTCTCAATTGTGTAATGAATGTTTTCTTCAATGCTCTTTGGGGCTGTTCCTTGTTTTCAGTTCACGTGATTACGTAGGAGGCGTGATGACGCGACACGCAACTCCGCCTCTCACGGCCATTGAACTACACTCCATTCCAGTACATGGACAAAAAAGAGGTTCCAGTTATGACCATTACGCGTAGAATTTTGAAATGAAACCTGCCTAACTTTTGTAAGTAAGCTGTAAGGAATGAGCCTGCCAAATTTCAGCCTTCAACCAACACAGGAAGTTGGAGAATTAGTGATGAGTGAGTGAGTGAGTGAGTGAGTGAGTGAGTGAGTGAGTGAGTGAGTGAGTGAGTGAATGAGTGAGTGAGTCAGTCAGTCAGTCAGTCAGTGAGGGCTTTGCCTTTTATTAGTATAGATATACATATATAATACATATACATACATACAATATATGTATATACACACTTATACATTCACATTCTCAGTTTCATGCATAGTTTTATCAATTATGTCATTCATATACATTTCACACATTCTCTTCAACCATATTTCCAAACTCAGTCAAATGTTGTTTAATACACTGCAGTCACAAAAACCCCTTCAACACAACACCAATAATTTTTTAATTCTTGAAAGAAATTGTCTACATTGTATTTTATTACTATTAAAAGAACAATTTTCCTTAGAATGTGATCAGGGTTCGAAGGAAAGATGTTTTGTACATGTACAAGTAGTTTTATGAGCAAAATTTGAGATGTTTCCATTTACCAAGTAACACACACAGTCATAACTCATTGTAACCCGAATTAATCCAGAGCTCTAAAGACTGATTTCAGAGATTTCAAAATTTTCTGTGCACATTTCAGCCAATTGCTTGAAAATTCAGTTTAATACAAATCTAGGGGTTGACGTCAGTTTTTTTTTTAAGACCCATTGCCAAGAGATAGCAACTGTTGCTTAATTTCAGGACGAAGCACAAGTCTTACGGCCACGACACGAGAGTTAGAAAACATCCGTTTTCTCTTTTATTTAACCAGCTGGAGTTTAGAACAGGAAACTTTATGACAATTTTGTGCTAGAAAGAAAAGTAAAGCTTTAGTGTTTTTTTTCCCCGCAATTCTTCTTTAAATCAGAGCAAACCAACAGATCATCTACATACTAAATAAAACAATATCACCAACGAAAGGGACTCGACATGCATAAAGAAAGAAAGTGAAGTAATAATTAAAATCAGAAGTCAAAACACAATGGAAAAGAAGAGAAAACGCGAGGTCAGTAACAGAGAACTGGTGTACTGCAGATGGAATGGAGGACAGGAGGGTTGCGGAATGCGGCGCAATAAGAGACCTGGGAGCGAAGTGTAACCTTCACCTCCCGCAAGTCCTGCACATAACGCTGAGAATTAACAAACTTGAAAACATATAATATTGGGATATTTACCAGAGAGCATAACAGGTGGACTTGGGAATTCAGCCACCGATGAAATCTCCGAAGGAATTCTCCGAAATACCCCGACTTGAAATGTATATTGGAGCCCACTTAGCCTTAACGGGGAGTCTTGTTTTATTCTTCAGCTTGCACTTTTCCTAATCTAACATGGACAACCCATTGTCCACATACCTGAATCCTTCCACTATATCTAAGTAACTCTTTACCCCAGGAGACGTGCAAAACTAGACCTGAGCAGGCTTGTCATATAACTGAGGAGCGGAGCAAATCTGGAAAGGTCAGAGTCTCGTTTTGTAAGATGTAAAAAAATGTCCAGCGTAGTGCAATGGTTGGAAAAGGAGATCAGGTCCAGAGCTAATACAATCGCCGACAAATATAAAAGAATATTAAGGCAGGGTCACTGGATAAGGAGATACAAGGAATAAAGCACGTTGTGAATGGGGAGGACATTTGAGACAGGCACAGTCTATTTCAAGACATCAGCAATAATCATAAACGACACAGTTCTTTCCACTGGCAACAGTTCATTTTCCTTGTATACTGTAGTGGTCCCAAAGCGGGACTAGTCCAGACGCTTGTGATCAGTTCTATGTCCGCGTCTCTCCCCCAAAAGCCTTGTAAAGCCTCCTCCGTAAACTCAGTCACAGCTCCTGAACAGCAACCAGTCACCACAGCAACACGGCAGATATCCACCACTGATCTTGGCTGTCAGGCCAGTCCACACGTCTCCACCTAATAACCCTCAGCGTTAACACATCACCTTAGTATGTATAGTTCCTTTACCACACTCCTACTAACTGTCAGACACTCGCCATTGTTTTGGTTTACATTCTTTCACATTATTCTGCAAACTTATATCCTTCCTTTATTATACTGATGACTAACAGTCCTTCTCTTTCTGTCCAGTCCGATACTTGAACCGCAATAATATATTCCATTATTATCTCTAATGGAACAAACTTCAGCAGGCTAAAATGTAAGTTTATTCTCGCTTCTCAGACTCCACCTACCTATTCCATCCTCAGTAAACTTTCTTTATTGAAACATACACGTTGGCCAACTACAATGCATACACTCGCTCTTTCACACCACCCAGGTTTATTTTAAACTGTTATCCCAGCCTTTTCCCACCGTTTATATTATCCTGATCACGTCTAATTGGAACCCACACCTATTTTAAAAACATCCAAATATCAAATTTAGCTCAATGTTGGTATTCCTAGGTATCTATATTAATTCCGGAAGGCATTTTTCAAAGTCACATACCGTTCCTTTCACATCAGACTTTGAATATCACCCTTAAATCATAACACACATATATGTGTATGTGTGTGTGTATGTTGTATGTATGTATATATATTATATATGTATTGTTCAAACTGAGAGATCTCTGAATTCAAGTGTAAAATATGACTAAGTGTAATGAAAAAAAAGAAGTTTTAAAAATAATGTGTATACTGCATTCTTTATAAGTAAAAAAAAAGTTTTTTCTAGTAATTGCAAATTAATTTAAAGTAAAACGAGACATATTCTCTAGGAAAATGAGGAAAGTGGTATTGAGCACTGGCTTTCAGTCCAGGCAGTGTTCCATATTAAGATATGCTCTACAAAAGGGAGGTTACAAGAATAAATAAATAAGCGGGGGAAAAAAAAGAGAATGTGGAGCTTAATTTATATCGTAATTAGAAACTATGCCCCTACTGCCAAGTGGTCTGCACAGGCTTCTAAACCTTTTCAATGACACGTGCGTGTCAATTGCATAAGGGTAGAGATGTAACTATTAACACAGACTCGCGCTATGTCATAACCATGGATTTTTTTTTTTGTGGAAAATGTGAGGGTACAAGACCAGTACTGGCTATCTAATTCAGCACAATACTTTGGTGTATAATTTGTCTGATGGGAATATGGAGCCTAGCCAAATTACTGCAATAAAGTGCCAGATATATTCGAATAACCGAGATGTGGTGTACCACGGTATTATTGGGCCAAAGATGCCACTCGGAGGCCCAATGCGCCTGCTGTGCCCACTGCGCCAGTGACCGAAGTTTTTATTTACAGACCAGTGCAACACCCACAGATGTTCAGACTTGGAAATAAGAAGGATGATGATGGGATATGGCGCCACCTACAGACTAAAAAACTTTTTCTGCCCAAGTTTTCTTTTCTAGGCTTTGCGAAGATTGTTCCTGGATTAAATTATGCTGATGAAGACAAAATGGTTTTACATGTGGAGAGTTTTTGGAGGACTCCAGAGTTCTCGCTTTATGCTGCAGCCTACTGTCAGAAGTGTGTGGTGTGCATGAAACATAACATAGGAAAAGGACTGAAGGTCACCAAAGAACACTGAAAGGCGTGCACTCCCGACTAAAAAAGTCCTGGAGTGTGGCCCCCCTCCCTGAAGGCTACAGATGAGAGAATCCACCTTGGCGAATGGGTTCTGATCTGAAATACTTGGCGAAAGCACTGACACCAACCCTGCTGGTGAGGTCCACACTAAGTCCTTCCCCTCATGTTGTAAAGGTTAAAGACACCAATTCCTGGATTCACCTGTCCCACTGTAAGAATATCAGTTTGGGAAGGTTAACATGAAGATAAAGGCAGTAATCATTGTGTGCATGATATGCACCATCCTATGGACTTGTATGCTGCGACGGTGGTCCGAATTCGACCCGGTGCATGGCGCGAAGGGAGAACTGACCATGGCAATTAAACATCCCACCTGGACTAACAATATTTGGTTATGAATAGAACTGAACTGCTTTTAAGAACAAATTGCTGTCTCCTCATCCTTCGTAATGTGATGTCAATAATGATATCCAACAGTATGATAAATAATATGGTCCTTTGAGTCTCCCCTACAAATCCAACTGCCCCTTCTCTGAATGATCTCAATGATTCTGAAGTTTTTCTTTCTCATATTACTGATATTGATGATATCTAAGAAAAGTGAACCGTTTCGGTTCAAAGGGAGGAGTGTAAGAGTTGAATTTGATCCCTGGTCCATTGTGCACCTGGCATGTGTCTGAGTCTCATATCCTTCTGAGCTTAAGCTTAAAAGCTGACGCTGTTATTATTATTCACTATGATAAAATGTGTTTCCTGTTTTGAACCAAGCTGGATCATAATATACAGTATATAGGCCATTGTTCTTTTCTCTTCTTTGTGAAATTCACACATCTCCTAAAATAAGAATAAAAATAATACATTCAAAAAGTCACGTACATCCTAAACAAACAGGACTATCAATCAAATTGTGGTCATCTAAGGTATCAACATCTGTCATGTCCTGTTAGCGACTAGGTGTAACCAATCATGTTAAAAGTTTTCTGAATTTGTAATGAATTCCTTTTAAAGAATAGTGACCTAATCAATGAATTGTATAAATATAGCATGAGGACATTTTTTTCCTTTGTAGCTATGTGACTAACTTGTGGCTAACATGTAATACACTTGTTACCTCTTCGAAGATTTAGAAAAAGAATAACGATTGACGCTTTCTCCTGCCTGTGTTTTATTGCTTAAATCGGGGCATTCCAGTGGGGGGGGGGGGGGGGGGGGGGGGGTATGGGGTGCTTGTGTGTATTAAATTTTCTTCCACACCCAAAAGCCGTAACCATTCTAAACTCACACATGCACTGACTACACAGTCTAACCCCCCAACCCTGGACTTCCTTCTATCCATCAACTGTGCAATATCCAATATCTAAATGGTATTGATAATAACTGTGCAATATCTGTATACTGTACAATATCATTACTCTCAGGGTCCTACATCCACTACTCACTGCACATGATCACCATTATTGTGCAATATTTAAATTATGTGCAATAACCCAATAGTGAAATAGTTATTATTCTTTCCATATGTAGATAGCGTTGCAGAACTTTTTTTACAACTTTTTTGCAACTTTTTGCACCATTTGTTTATTTACTTGTTGTGTTCTACATATATGTCTGCACTGGAGGAGCTGCTTTTAATCTCATTGTACATGTGTATTGTGACAATAAAAGGCATTCTATTCTAATCTATTCCTAAAATAATAGGTTTACATTTTTTATGTGAATAATAACATTAATATTTAATTATGCAGTGCACAAATTCAGAACTATAATGTACTCAGGCATTGAGCTGGATGCTTTCTGTCCTCTTTCACATTTCCATTTAGTATTACAGTATTATCAATCAGCTATTATTTCTTGAACAACAGCTAAAAAGACTGCTGCTGTCTCTGTTACATATTCTTCTGTTTTATGACAATTAAATAAACTCTTTAACTTTTCAGAACTGTCCCATAATACACCACACATATTTTGCATAGATTGCATTATGCTTAAAGTCGGCTTAAAGCTGATGTTGAGCTCCGCTCAAGAATCAATGATTGATTCTTGGAGCTGCTTAAATCTCATGAGTGCTCACATAATCGTGGATTGCTGAGGTCCACCTTGAGTTAACAAGAAACACGCGGTGTTCGTAAGCAGGGCTTACTCAGCTAAATCATGGAAAACCATACAGGAGTTTTAAAAAATCACGTATCACAATACACAGCACAAACTTCATAAAACCCCACAAAAATGAATCACAATACATAAAGCCACATGAACACATAACACATACCAAGAACCTCAACCCTCCTCTTTATTGCATCAGAAATCCAGTCCCTGAAAATACAGCAGATCAACATAAACCAACAAATAAAAATATGCATTAAACCCAAATGAATTAAATAAACAATGTCAATGCAGCTAAGTTAGATCTTAGATCCAGTACAACAGAACTCCAAACTCTTTCCCACAGAAACACAGTCCCTCGAGGCCCACCAGTATAACTGCTACAGTTAGCCCACCGCCTATGGTATCTGACAATCTGCCCTCAGGATTAATTCAAGATGCCAGTTGAGTTGTAAGCCTTCCGCCTCTCGTCTTCCCTTTTTTGATTATGAAACAATCTCCATTTTTTAAACAAGCTACCCAATCACAGGATGTGTTCTGGTGGCCTTGACATGCCAAGAAGGACCTTGCAGTGTAGGCAATAAAAACTATCAGGGTGCAAGTTATTCAACAAGTGATGCAGAGAAATAAAAATAAAATACCACACTTTTACTTATGTAGATTTGTTACAATTTGATGATTCTCTGCTGACCTCCACTCAATAAAGGCCAATCTGTCCAGTGAATCACCAACATGAACAGACATCAAGAGGACAAACTACAAGTGACCTCTGCACCAATTCCATGGAAGGCCAATGATCTGCTTTTAGAGATCAAAATGAAATCCAAGATCCATCCATCCATCCATCCATCCATTTTCCAACCCGCTGAATCCGAACACAGGGTCACTGGGGTCTTCTGGAGCCAATTCCAGCCAACACAGGGCACAAGGCAGGAACCAATCCTGGGCAGGGTGCCAACCTACCGCAGGACACACACAAACACACCCACACACCAAGCACACACTAGGGCCAATTTAGAATCGCCAATCCACCTAACCTGCATGTCTTTGGACTGTGGGAGGAAACCGGAGCACCCGGAGGAAACCCACGCAGACACGGGGAGAACATGCAAACTCCACGCAGGGAGGACCCGGGAAGCGAACCCAGGTCCTCAGGTCTCCCAACTGCGAGGCAGCAGCGCTACCCACTGCGCCACCGTGCCGCCCGAAATCCAAGATTCTCAGTGAAAAATCTGAAACAGGCGTCAAAACACAGCTGATCAAACAAGCCCTAATAAAAGAGAAGTCTGTTTCCATTGCAAAATCTTTGCCAATTCACGCAGAAAGCACCTAGCAATTTATACCTTAGCTAGGACAGAGGACACACTGGGCCACCATCTTAAAGAAGGCCATTAAATGATGTCACATGGTAGCAATAACATTATAACAATAGCCAATATGACTGTCACAATAACCAGAATCATACAAAATGGTAGTGTTTGTGATGTAAACACTGACACAAAATGATGTCAGGTGATATCAGCAACATAATAACACAATTTCATTTGGTAAAATAATTAAGATATTTTTGATTCAATGACCAGGTCAGATTATATTTTTATTATTTCACATTATTTACTTCTTTGTGTGCCATTTTGCTGTTCATGGAGGTCGTCTGATTGTTTTGAATACTGAGACTCCCTGCCACCACATAAACAGTTGGGACTCAGCACAAGACGTAAATGTGTCTTCAGATATAAAATGGCAGCACCCTGCATACTCAGCTATCCTCAATGGTTTGAAGACATGTTAAAGAAATAGATAAAGTTATTGTCATGTTCAGTTCATTTCAGTAGAAGGGATTTTTCTTTGCCCCTAAACTGCTAACATTTTGGTTTTGCTTGCTTCCTGCTTTTGACCCCTTGCTTACCCACTGTTCTCGTAAGAATGGTAAAAATGGCCTGCCACAAGGGAAACAAATACAAGAGCTGGGAGATGAAACATCAGCCAAAAGTCAATAAAGAAAAGATCAAAGATGTCAAGTAGCAGAAGTTAAACTCTAAATACAGTAGCTCTTAAACACTGAATAGTTGTTGTGTTGAAAAGAAATGTAATAACTAGAGAACCAGACACAAAAGCAAACATTGGTTTGTAAGTTTACCTACAAAATAATCCTCAATATGGCTGCACACATAAGGCGATGTGAAAGTACATCAAACCTGTTGAGCCAAATAGTGAAAGAGACAGTTTAAGGTTAACATGGACTGTGAGAAGAGACACAGATAACGTGATGGGCCAAAAGATTGTTACGAGAAGGCCAAAAAAATCACTAAATTCCAACACTAAACTAAATCGTCAAAAAATTGAAAGCAATAAAGCAAAATGCCAGGTGTACTAAACCTCAAAGAAGCACACTGAGTTCTTAGGAGTCATTACCAAGAAACAACAAGGAGGCATCTATAATTCTTAACACAAAATGGCAGCACCCATAAACAAAACAATTGGCCAAAAGGGAAACATGATGATAATTGCTGTTTGTGATAGGATGTTGTCACTAACCACAGTGAAAGACACTGGAGAGACTGTAGAGACCACGACTTGAGCATTTTGTCCATCAGTGCACATTACTGAAAACACAACATCTGCACCTTGAAGCAGGAAAATGGCATCAAGTTGTGAGACTGCTAATCTGCAGCAGGACCTAGAAGGTCTGTGAGGGGAAAATTAACACAGCAAAATATGAAAACATTCTAGAGGAGAACCTGATGGAGTCTGCAAGAATCTCACACCTTGGGAGAAGACAATGAGGCCAAGCATAAAGCCAAAGCTCTAGGAGAAAACAACAATGTGAATGTTCTGGAGGGGCCAAGTTCACATCTCAATCCAATGGAGAAGTTGTAGATAGATTTGAAAATGGCTGATCAATCACAATCAACATGACACCTGTCAGAGCTTAAACAGTTTGACAAGAAAGAATTAATGGGGAGAAACGGCAGAGATGAAGGAGAGAAAGAGAGACCTGAGCACAGACTCCAGGCTGTCATGGCTGCCATCTACTAAACACAGACTTGATGGAGTGACTACTCCTCTGTCACTAGGTGTTTTATATTTGTAAATAATTTAGACCAATTTACAGACACCTGTTTTCACTTTGACATTTGACTGGTGCCCTAAAAGCCAAATTCATTTCTCTGAGATCCAGTATTATATCACAAGAAAATGTGAAAACTGTCAAGACATGAGTACTTTTAAAGGTGAATCTTTAAATATGTTTAAAATAAATAGTTAAAAGAGCAGTGTATTCAGAAGAACACATGTCAAAACCCCAATAACCAAGAAAAAAGCCTGAAAAGACAAATAAACAAAAATAAAATCAAATCTTAAAAACTAGCAGCACAGAATGCATGAGCAGAAATTGCCTTTAATGAAACAAGAAAAAACAAAAGTCAGTTTATTATCAGCAGTAAAAAAGTGAAAATCCTGACATAAAACTCAATCTGACTTGATGGAGATGTCAATAGCATGTTGGAGTCGTTAGAGATTTAGAAGTAAATTTTCTATCACACATTGGCCTTCAGACTTAATAAACTGCTATCAGGACTGACAATCCATCCATCCATTATCCAACCCATTATATCCTAACTACAGGGTTAAGGGGGTCTGCTGGAGCCAATCCCAGCCAACACAGGGCGCAAGGCAGGAAACCAGCCCACCACAGGGCACACACACACCAAACACAATTTAGGATCGCCTAACCTGCATGTCTTTGGACTGTGGGAGGAAAACCACGCAGATACAGGGAGAACATGCAAACTCCACACAGGGAGGACCCAGGAAGCGAAACCAGGTCTCCTTACTGCGAGGCAGAAGTGCTACCCACTGAGCCACCATGCCGCCCAAGGACTGACAAGAAACAGTAACAAAAGAAACAGCGAACATGGCAGCTGAGAGCAGCGATGAAACATGAAAATGAGAATTTCACTCTGCTGTGTACGTGCGACATACACTTACACTAAACAAACAGAGCAAGGATTCTCCCATTTTACCTCTGTAATAACTTTCATTTTTCTTTTTGCTATTTGTAAAGCACACACATAGGTGTGAAACTGTGCTACTGAAAGAAATGAATGTCGATGTTTAAGATCTCGAGGCCAGGCAACTCCGTCCTGCTCTGCCAGCTCAGTATAATTTAACATCTTTGTTATCAACAGTCAAGTATGAGATTCTGAAAGTCACCTGCAGCCCCTCCAAGGTCCTCCTTGACCAGAGTATCACAAGTTACTCTGAGCAGTTTATTATTTCTGTTCTCCTTACCTGTTTATGTCCCTCATGGCCCGTGAACTGACGGCGTGACTTTATTCAATTTGCCGCTGCGGCCCCTCGACTTCGGCAGGAGTTGTCAGTTCTGAGGCGAAACCTGAGACTGCAGCAGGACTCGGCTTGTTTGTCAGCTCTCTGGCTGCTCTTTTTATATTCCAACAAAGTCTGAAAGCAGCAAGTGTGGTCTTGTTATTAAAGCAATAAAAATAAAAAGTCTTCATCAGTCAAAAGTGCCAGTTTACCACCTGGTGCTCCTTATAAACAGATATTAACAGACACAATTACAATACTGACATGTGGGCCTTTCTTCACATTACAGACGCGCACAGAGTGGTGGTCACAGTGGCTCTCAAGCGCCTGCCTCTGTACCCTCACTGTCCATTTTCTCCTTAATCCTTTGCTTCTGAGAAAACAAGTGTGCGCTTCCTTCTTATTAAAAAGCAGTGATGAGCGCCATGCTTTGTTCAAACTACAGTAAGTAGAAATTCAGATCAATAACCTCACCGGCACTTCGTCAGTCATCTGCTTTTGTTGTGTTCTCACAGAAGTTCACCATAAATCAATCCCATCTAAATCCTTGATGATTTTCGGAAATTCTTTTTGTGTTTCCTTTCTTATTGTAATTTATTATTTTTCAGTGAGTAACCAATTGTCAAGAATTTCTTAGGACTCTGTTAGTAAAGGTCTGGGTTTGGTGTATCCAGGGTTCAATAGAGTTATCTTTTAGCATTGATAGTTATCCAGTTTGAAGTGTCCAATTTGAATTTGTTCCATTTGTTATGATTAATTATTATTCTTATTTTTTTTCTGATTTTATTTCCTTTTCATGAACACCTCCATGTTGTTGAAGACAACTGCACCATTGTTAAACCACTATATACAACCTTGCATTTGAAACCAATAAGACCCCATTCACACTGCAGCTCCATTTCCATTTTTCATTAATATGTGACAACAATCTGATTTTTAGAGAAGTACAATTAGTTAAAAACATAATGGAATCAAAACATTTCAGAAAGTATTTCCATTGTTCTCAAAAACGACTGTTTTGCATCCACACTGTCCACATCGCTCTCAGCATCCTTTGGTCCACTTGTTTCTATATACAGAAATATGTTTCTTCATGAGTTTTTTATGTTAACATCAGAATCCAAAAATTTATATGTGTGGAAATGTAAAATACGGGAGTGTTAAATCAGAGTAAAGGATTTTTCTTCTGGGAGTGCCCCCCCCCCCTCTCTAATGCTGGGGATGTTAAATCTGATGGTAATAATATTGCATTTACAAAAGGAGAAAAATGGAGTCAGATTTAACGTAATAAACTTTAACAGGCTCTTGTTACTGAGTACACGTTACACCACATGTGTCATACGATCAGCTTCCTATTAGTTCCCCAATACCCATAATCACTTATTACTACAGGACCCTCAATAGTTCAACAGACTTACAATATTACACATTACTCCCCCCACCCCCCCTTAAAACTGTAAATTTGGGTAACAATTAACAAACAACATTTGCTATTTAAGAACTGGAATATCAGACTGAAGCAGAACACACCCTGTAGGCAATGCAGTTTACAATTTAACAAAGCAAAGAGGGTAAACTATCTCTACATCCTGTTACCTCAGGGGATTATTCTTCCTCTTATTATTATTTTCTGATATATAGGGTCAGTTAGTTAAAACAGTCACGAGGCTTCCATCTTCTTAAAGGGTTACGTCGTACATCTGCTGTGTGCTCATCTCCTCATACAGCCTCAGGTAACTTTGACATTAGCAGGACCTGAAGCCGTAGAGACAGGTGGCACCCCAACTGGCTTTATGACATCTCTCTAGGACTAGGTTCTTCTGATGTTTCTGTGCTACTCACTGTTTCAGCAGGTATACTGGGTAGCAACTGTTCAACATGTCATCTCCATGGCTGGCGGTCACGTGTGCATACCTTATAAGAGACAGGTCCAGTCTTTTAAAGAATTGTTGCTGGTACCCATTTCTTAGTGGAGGAGTAATTACAAGCAAGAACAGCATCTCCACCATAAAACTCACGGTCTTTAGCCCACTTGACACGTTGATTTACTTTATCCTGCTGCTTATCATAAACATCCACCTGAGTGGTATCTGATCTCAACAAATCAAGACATACTGTAAGCTGCCTTTAGATAAACAGATCAGGTGGTGACATACCTGTTGTTGCATGGTTTGTGTTACGATATTTAAGAAGAAATGTATAAAACATTGTTTGAAAAGTGTTTCACGTTTGGATGCTTTAAGAGCATATTTAGGGGTTTACACCATTATTTCTGCCCAGTCATTAGTAGAAGGATGATAAGGGCTAGAGAGGAGATGTTTAATATGATTATATTTTAGGAATCACTCCATTTCTTGGAACACAAAAAAGGCCCATTATCCATAACAATATGCTCTGGCAGCGCAAAACGTGGCAACATTTCTATCAAGTTTTGGATTGTCTTTTCTGATATGATGGTGGACATGATAGTGATCTAAGGCCACTTAGAATCTGCAACGACTGCGACCAGAAGCATAACATCCTCTACAGGCCCTGCAAAGTCTAAATGAACAAGTTGTCAAGGACTGGCAGACCATTCCCATGGATGCAATGGTGCTTGTCTTGGCAAATTTCTGAGGCCTTGGCATGATGAACATGAAGCTGCCTTTTCCTCATTATCACTATCAAGTCCAGGCCATCAAAAGTAACTCTGGGCTAGCTCTTTCATTTGGACTCTGCCACATTATCCAAGGTGTAACTCATCCAGAATGGGTTTGCTCAACCTTGGTGGTATAATTAATCACATGCCCCACATGAGATGTCCTATTGTCACTGATAGCTCCTTCCCCTGTGAAAGGTAAGGCTGAACGTCAGGCAGTGCATGAAGGGTGCTAAGGTCCTGACCTCTGACAATGCAATCGAGTAGTTCTGAAAGTGTTGAATCGCCCTTGGTTTCCTGCCTGATCAGGTTACAGGTGTATTTTCCACCATCTGAAAGTAGAAAATCTTTTGCTCCTTTATGGGTTGTTCAGGTCAAGGGAGTCTTGACTGACCATCTGCATTTCCATGTGCCTCAGAATGCTTGTGTTTGATTTCATAATTGTGAGCCCCAAGCAGCAGTGCCCACCTCTGATATCTCTTTGCTGCAATAGATGGCACACTAGGATGTGAGCCAATAATAGACATGAGTGGTAGGTATTTGTTTCCAAAATAAGTTTTTGACCGCACAGGTAAGTTTTTTTAATCAAGAAATGATGCTTAAGACCTCTTTTTCAGTCTGAGGAGGATATTTTGTTTCACTTTTATTCAATGTTCTTAACTGACCATTTTCTGATCGGACAGAGACGCCTCTTTGTCCGGTAAGACCCGCGGGGCGGACTGTATGTTTATGTGAACAGAGAGTGGTGTACAAACACTGCTGCAGTCGCACCACACTGTTCCCCGCTGATAGAGGTTTTATTGGTAAGGTGCCTTTCTACCTGCCGAGGGAGTACAGCTGCGTACTGGTGGTTGCGGTCTACCTCCTGCCTTGTGCAAATGCTAACCAGGCGCTAGCGGAACTCTACGAGACCATCAGCAAACTGCAAATGACGCACCCCGAAGCATTTTTCATTATTGCTGGAGACTTCAATCATGCCAACTTGAAGTCAGTTCTCCCAAAATTCTTCCAGAATGTGAACTTTTCTACTATAGGGGGATACTGTCTGGACAATGTTTACATGAGTGCTCCTGACGTCTAAACGGCCCTACCCTGCTCGCACCTCAGCTATTCAGACCATATCAGTGTGTTTATGGTTCCTGCATACAAGTCCCTGCTGAAGCCACTAAACCAGCCCACAAGAACATCAGAGTGTGGCAGGTTGGTGCTGTTTCAGTTCTCCAAGACTGCTTTGAATTGACAGACTGGGACATTTTCAGGGAGGCTGCTATGGATGGTGACTCCATCAATCTGGAGGAGTACACAGACTATATGACTGGCTACATCTCCAAATGCATAGAGGATGTTACTTTTACCAAGGATGTTACCACAAGAGCCAACCAAAAGACCTGGATGATGAGAGAAGTGCGCATGCTGCTCAAGATCAGAAATGCAGCCTTCAGATCTGGAGACAAGGCCACCCTCATGTCTTGCGCTATGAGGAGAGTTAAGTGGGCCTACACGCAGAGGATTAACAAACACTTCAGCAGCACCAGAGACACACGTCTTATGTGGCAGGGCATTCAGACAATTACAAACTACAAGCCCATCCCACACAGCAATGATGGTGATGCCTCCCTATCAGGTGAGTTGAACAACTTCTTCACACTGTTTGAGGTGCAGAACAAAGAGCCTGCGAGAAAAGCAACACCTCCCTCCACTGACCAGGTACTCTGTCTCTCCATAACTGATGTGAGGAGGACTCTATCCAGAGTCAATCCACGCAAGGCTGCAGGACCTGACAACATACCTGGTCATGTGCTCAAATAATGTGCCAGTCAACTGGCTGGTGTACTCACAGACATCTTCAACACATCTCTGAGCCAGTCATCAGTCCCAGCATGCTTCAAGTCGACCACCATCATACCAGTGCTGAAGAAGTCATCAGTGACATGCCTGAATGACTACCAACCAGTTGCACTCATGCCATTCATCATGAAGTGCTACGAAAGGTTAGTCATGTCACACATAAAGACTAATCTCCCTGCCTCCCTTCACCCTCTTCAGTTTGCATACCGCTCAAACAGGTCAACTGAGGATGCCATATGCTCTGCTCTTCACCTCTCCCTGACACATCTGGATTAAAAAGACACATATGTCAGGATGCTATTCATAGACCTCAGCTCTGCCTTCAACACAATCATCCCTAAAAAGCTGGTTGTAAAACTGAACACCACCCTCTTTGACAGAGAGGCCTCAGTCAGTTCAGATGGGCTGCAACATTTCCAGCATCATCACACTGAGCACTGGAGTGGCCCAGGGCTGTGTGCTTAGTCCACTGCTCTTCACCCTGCTGACTCATGACTGCACAGCCACGCACAACACCAACCACATCATCAAGTTTGCGGATGATACGACGGTGCTGGGACTGATAAGCAGGGATGATGAAACAGCATACAGAGATGAGGTGGAACGGCTGTCTGCATGGTGTGAAGACAACAATCTATCTCTCAATGTCGACAAGACAATTGTGGAAAATCACATTCTGCCCATATCCCACTCAGCAGCAACTGTTTAGATGTGGAGACTGTTAGGAGTACCAAGTTCCTAGGTGTGCACATAACTTACGTGGATGCATAACACCTCATCACTAATCAAGAAAGCCCAGCAGAGACTACACTTCCTGAGGCAACTGAAGCGAGCAAGTCTTTCACCTTACATCCTCACCATGTTCTACAGAGGCACCATTGAGAGTGTTCTGACCAGCTGCATCATGGTCTGGTATGGCAACTGCAACATATTCAACCGTAAGCACCTGCAAAGGATAGTGAAGACAGCAGAGAACATTATTAGGGTGCCTCTCCCTTCACTACAGGACATATTTTTCAAACACAGTGTCCGCAAGGCCTGCAGCATTGTGCAGGACCCCTTACACCTCTCACATGGACTTTTCACACTTCTGCCATCCAAGAGAAGACACTGCAGCATCAGAGCCAGATCTGCCAGGCTGCAGGATAGTTTTTACCCCCAAGCTGTCAGAATCCTTAACACCAGGCTGCCATCTGGGATCTTCTACACGGCCTCAGCCAACTATAAAAACAGAACTTTTATACATGAGAGCCACTGTCCTGCAAAGACGAGTGTGCAGGTAGAGAAGAACTGAAAATCTCATACTGACCTTTAAGGATTTTGAAACACTTGATATCCTTCTGCTGTGAAACATTCTGACCTGTCATTGTTTACATGTCTTAAACAACTATTATCATACACTGATAATTTCTGTATTATCTATAACTATTATTTATTTATTATATTACATATTTATTGACTATATTTATGTATCTAGATTGCATAATACCATATATTGCATCAATCTTGTCTTTGCACAATGTCTTGTCTTGTTTGTGTTTTAATTTTAATTTTAAATTTTAATTAAATTTTTAATTTATTTTTATTTTTTTATTTGTACTTCATGTTGTTACACTGTGGACCCTGAGCTTCACAATTTCGCCTATCTGTATACTTGTATATGTTTGAGATGACAATAAATTTTGCCTTGACATTGACTTGACTTTGACTTAAGACAAATGCAATTGGTTGCCCCAATATTTGACACAACAGCACCAACACCATAAGGGGAGGCATTACATACTTGATGAATTGGTTAGCTGCGGTGGGTTGGCACCATGCCTGGGACTGGTTCCTGCCTTGTGCCCTGTGTTGGCTGGGATTAGCTCCAGCAGACCCCTGTGACCCTGTGTTCGGATTCAGCGGGTTGGAAAATGGATGGATGGATGGATGGATGAATTGGTTAGGATGGGTCAAAATGTGTGAAGACTCCATCATTTGATTGTCCATCAATAAAACAGAATATTGCAAGAAGCCCATCAAAACATGGACACCTTTATCTGTTGCTTCCCTACATGATAATCACCTTTTTCTATTCTCTTGAGCCTACACAGTATTTAATTTTGGAAAACATCTTGGATTAAACCACTTAAAGAATTTTATATAGATAATGTCTTTGATTCTTATGAACAATTACACTTCAAATTTAACTTCCCATCAACATGTTTCTTCCTCTTTTTCCTCTGAGTGCTTACCAGGTGGCCTTTGTGTCACAATCACTCCTAACTCATTAACAGCAGCGTGTGGTGGGCTAATAGAGGGGCTTAAAGTGAAAAAGAACAAACTGATTGTAATGGCCGACACCACACTATTGACACATAGACTTATCCTGCGAGACTGTGTAAGATTGTGGGTTCGCTTCCCGGTTCCTCCCTGTGTGGATAGCGCTTTGACTACTGAGAAAAGCGCTATATAAATGTAATGAATTATTATTATTATTATTATTATTATTATTATTATTATTATTATTATTATTATTATTATTAATTGGAAGAATCCCAGCCCATCTTCTGTATTAAGTCAGTGGGTATCTCAAGGTTTAAGGTTCTTTTTATTTTCCATTTGTGCATAGAACCAACAGTCAAAGCACATTAGAATTCTTATGCTCTGTCCGAGTCATAGTAAAACATTTAAAAAAATTTGAAAACAGTTAAACAATATAATAAATAATATAGATTATACCAGCACTATACAGAAAGGTGGTAATACCTACACAAAAATACAATATATTGTAGGTATTGAACAGTTTAAATATTGCACGTTTTTCACTCGTCATTTACATGACACGTGAAGTGAGGTAGTGTGATGTTATTACACATATTCAAAAATTTTGTTTTGCCATCAGTCTGACTGTGGCAGGGAAGAAGCTGTTGAAAAACCTTGTTCTGTGAGTGATGATGTTGTCCGCTCTGCTGTGTCACAGATTGTACGTAAAGTTTTTGTGTCTGAGCAGAGAGTGAGCTGGATGGAGTGAGTCCCTGATAATTCCCTCTGCTCTTTTTCAACAATGATGTGCGTACATAAAGTTCATGGAAGGAAGTTTTGTTCCTATGATCCTCTCCACAGTCTTTATGACTCTTTGCGAAGCCTTCCTCTATGCCTGTGTGGTGTTCCCATATCAGACAGTGATGCCTGTAATGAGAATGCTTTCTATCAGTCCTCTGTAGGCCTGGGTGAGAGGACGATGGTTCAGGCCGGCTTTCCGGAGCAGCCTAATGAAATAGAGCCTTTTCTGGGCTTTTTTCACTGTGGCTGTGGTGTTAAGAGTCCAGCTCAGGTCTGATGCAACCTGCAATCCCAGGCCCTCTCTACCTCAGTCCATTTGATGATAAGAGGCTGTAGAGGGGGAGGATTCTTCCTAAAGCCCCAAGATGGTGGAATCATCAGCGTATTTAATGACGATGGTGTTGTCCTGGGTGGAGACACAGTCATAAGTGTATAGAGTGAAAAGTTTGGGGCCCTGTGGGTATCCTGTGCTGACTGTGAGCTCATCAGACACCCGTCCTCCCATTCTCACCACCTGTGGTCTATCTATCAAGAAGTCCAGGATCCAGTTGCAGGTGGGAGTTGGGACGCCGAGGTCTGTCAGACGCACTGCAAAAAGTATGACCGGGAGGGTTAGCCTTCCATTCCTAACCAAGCGCCGGAGCCTCCGGTCAGCTCCTCCCTGTCTGCCGCACCTCCGCTTCGGCCTGTTCTCAGAAGAGCTCCCTGCCGGGGGCTGACCCAACATCGAGTCAGCATAGCATGCTAGCTCAGGGTGGGATTCCAGCAAGATCGGGTCGAAAAGTATGATATGGCTGCACTCTCTCAGTTGTAATAAGGTCGCCCGATCATAGAAAACACTTGCAGAGTGTGTCTTAACTCGGCACAAAAAAGTAAGAAGAAGAAGACAAAAAAGAAAAAACTTGACTCGGAGAGCTCCGCAACGTCGCCCTCTGAGGAGCGCCATCTAACTGATGTTGAAATTGAAAAATATCAAATTGTCGCTTTGAGGATCTGTTCAAAACTTTTTAAAACATAGGCAAGATCTAATTGATAGCATTTTAGAATAAGCGTTTATATCAGGGTAAAGGACATTCTCCCTTCTTTGTGATATTTCCTGGGGTTACAGATCTGCAAGATCAGCTTCAACAGAACACAGGAACAAAGGCGGGTGTAGAAAGATTATATTTGCAACATAAAAGGTGAAAATGTAAAGATGAAATAAGTGATTTGGGTGCAAAAATCAACATTGTATGAGAAAATGGAGAGTGTTTCTCAGTGTACACAGTTTGAGAAGCCTCCTCTTTCTACAACAACTTTACTTACAGGAGTAAAGCTCACGGATGCAGTGGTCAGCAGAGCATGTGATGACAGAAATCACTAACTGATCCTTGTCCTCAGCTACGTTGTACACGTGACATTCTGATAGGACACCGTGATGATGATGTGGTCCAGCCACACTTAGGGTTGTGAATGATTTAGGGCCGATTCATGGAGCCCTTGGACGACCCCTGCTACCTCCTCCTTCATCCTCACTGTCACCAGCTGAATGGTAAGCAGCCACGAAGAATTGACTGCTCAGTCTAGAAAAGCAAGAAAACAAATCCAACAACTGCGCTTTTGTTACACATCTAACAGCACAAGATATTTATAATTTCTGTTCTTCCCGGGATATTCATTGTACTGTGTGAACGTTATGCTTATGGCAATGGGGCCAGTGTGAAAGGTCGTTTATGGCAGGATTACCTGAAAATTTAAACCAGGAATATTCTGGTATTTATATGTGAAAGGGTCTGCAATGTAAGTTAAGGTGTGTCTCACAAGGATTGGTTTTGCTTCAAAAGCCAATACATAAATTGTCCAGCACACGCCATTTTTCACTCACACACCAGACATGATCTTCACCTCATTTGTGCCCTCAAATTCCACTGCTCTAAATAAACTGCTCTAAAAAAGCAGAAGAAAATGATCATAATGTTCACAAACTTGTATCAGTCAAAAAAGTGTTGCTACGTTTACCCAAAATTAACAAAAAGTCTGCAGTTTTAGTATGCTTCATTGGATTCTGGCAATAGTGTGACACGTTAAAATGATTCCACAGACAAAATATCATCGCTTTTAAAAGCTTTAGTGAAACTTCAAAGTAAAACAGTTCACACAGAAATAGAGAAAAAAGTTGGTATTGCAAAGTAAAGAAACAGTCTTGTTTAAAGAAAATTCTTTTCATTTCTTTAAGTTTTCTCATACAGTTGAACTATTTTAAACGGTCAGAAAACTGTATTCCTATCCCATTTACATACTGAAAATGGGTCTCTCAGTTCATGCTAGCAATTCACCTATTCCAAACTGACGTAATTAACACGCTGTAATACGTTTATAGCCAAGAAGTCAAAGTCAAAGCGAACTTTATTGTCATCCATATACAAGTATACAGATAGACGATATTGTGAAGCTCAGGGTCCACAGTGTAACAACATGAAGTGCAAATAAAAAATAAAAATTAAATTAAAATTACAATTAAAATTACAATTTTAAATTTAAATTTAAAATTAAAACACAAACAAGATAAGACATTGTGCAAAGACAAGACCAAGAAGTAGCAGCAATATTGACGTGTAGTAAGCAATATGAACATTAATGCAATGTATAGTATTTGCAATCTAGATACATAAATATAGTCAATAAATATGTAATATAATAAATAAATAATAGATATAGATAATACAGAAATGACCAGTGTATAGTTGTTTAAGACGTGTAAACAATGACAGGTCAGAATGTTTCACAGCAGAAAGATATCAAAGAATGTCAAAATCCTTAAAGGTCAGTAGGAGATTTTCAGTTCTTCTCTACCTGCATACTCGTCTTTACAGGACAGTGACTCACATGTATAAAAGTTCTGTTTTTAGAGTTGGTTGAGGCCATGTGGAAGATCCCGGGGGTAGCCTGGTGTTAAGGAGTCTAACAGCTTGGGGGTAAAAACTCTCCTGCAGCCTGGCAGATCTGGCTCTGATGCTGCAGTATCTCTTCTTGGATGGCAGAAGTGTGAAAAGTCCATGTGAGGGGTGTAAGGGGTCCTGCACAATGCTGCAGGCCTTGCGGACACTGAGTTTGTAAAATATGTCCTGTAGTGAAACGAGAAGCACCCTAATAATGTTCTCTGCTGTCTTCATCTGCCTGTCTGCCATGTGTTCAGTTGCTCTGGTTGGCTGAGGACAGCGACACTCTTACCAGTTTGCTCTCCATCCGTGCTGCTGTGCAGTTCTGTATCACCATTGTAACATACAGTGACTGGCAACAAAGTGTGTTGTTACTACTTGCCACGGCCCACTTTTTTTCTAAGTGCCTGTATTAAAAAATAATAATATTTCTCTGTTGTCTGTATTAAATAAATATTTTCAAATGATTTCACTTTTACGTATTTTTTTAGCTTTATTAAATACTTTTCAAATGATTTTACTTTTCGCTTTCCTCATAACCCATTAAAATCCTTGCTTTATGTTTTTAACTTATGTCTCTACTTTTATATAATATATTGGTCTGGGTGTGTAGGGGGCATGTATAAATTTATATATATAGTAATACAGAGAGAGATTTTAAGAGTGTCCCGTATTTCTAATTTTCTAATCTGACAACCCTATGATTAAGGCCCGAGTTAAATTGTGCTGTGAATGATGCGGTTAAACTGATAAACTTCACCCAGTCCAGGCCTATAAATCAGATATTGTTTCAAAATCTTTGTCAAGATGGCGGATCAATCCATTGACATCTACTACTTCATACTAACGTCTGATTGCTATCATGTGGCTAAACGCTGGTCAGACTATTTGAACTTTGTGCAGAGGTATTTGTTTTCCTGTAGGAACACCTTCACCCCCTTGCCACACCGTTTGAAGACACAGAGAGGGTAGCATGTCTGGCATATCTTGCTGAAGTATTTGTCAACCCTAATGAACTCAGCTAATCACTGCAAGTTAAAGACTCACACATCCTTAATATGTACGATAAGCTGACTGGGTCATCAGGAAGGCTGAATTGTGGGAGAGGAAGTGTGAGAGTGGAGATGTGAGCTGCTTGACACTGCTTGATGCCCGTCATATCACCACTGACACAGACAGAACTCGAGTAGTGAAAAGGTAAAATGCAGACTACATTCAGTAGAGCTACCTTTATTAACACAAAATGCAGAGATATGGTTGTTTTTGTTTTAAAGTAGAACAAAATGGACTATTATAAAAGCTCTTCGACTTGGTGTCAGACATTACTGTGATGTAATCGGATGTGCCACATCCCAACAAGTGAACACTTCTGAGTTTATGAACCCGGAAGTGTGAAAGTGGTCTATCACATATGTTTCAGTGGTGGCCGGTGGTCTTTCAAACAGAAGAAGCACATTTTAGGCTTACATCATAAAATGAGTCAATTATTGCATCATGATATTTATCTGTAAATTCTGCCCTCCTTTCTTTTTGTAGGAAATGGTCTGTGACCCTGTCATACCAACTGGGAGTCTTTTCCAGAAACTTGACTTGCTCGGCAGAGCAAGGTTACTTAAATAGGTTTGGCCCATTGTGTTGCGGCTGTACAACTTGACTCATTTTAAGCTGGAGAAGCTCCTCTCTACACCTGCTGATGGCGCTCCAGGTGTTGCCACTAAAGACAATGGCTTGTATAGCTGAGGCATTGCACTCTCCAACTCCATCCATCCATCCATCCATCCATCCATCCATCCATCCATCCATCCAACCCGCTATATCCTAATACAGGGTCATGGTGGTCTGCTGGAGCCAATCCCAGCAAGTACAAGGCACAAGGCAGGAACAAACCCCAGGCAGGGCACCAACCCCCCATAGGGCACACACATCCACACACACACAGCAAGCACAATTTAGGACCGCCAATGCACCTAACCTGCATGTCTTTGGACTGTGGGAGGAAACCCACGCAGACATGAGGAGAACATGCAAACTCCACACAGAGAGGACCCAGTAAGTGAACCTCAGGTCTCCTTACTGTGAGTGAGCAGCGCTACCCACTGCACCACCGTGCCACCCTCTCCAAGTTCATGTCTTTAGAAAACACCAAGAAATCACACAGCTAACCCCTGGCTGGCTAGTTCCCTTACCACCCCCACCCACCATCTAGCAACCGGTTTTAAATAAATGAATGAACTTTACTAAACTGAAACAAGGCACAAACTCAAAAATGCTATATTTATGTTTTAATTAACAGTAGGATATGTACAAATGAAAACAGCAAATAACAGACTACAAGCAGCAACTCCACTTGCCAGAAATCCTCACAAGACTGAACTAGAAATGCTCCGATGCCAAAATGCTGTCAATCAAAAAGAGGTCCACCCACTTTGACAGTTCCTCCAATCATCATGCAGCAGTCCAGCATCCTGGCCCGCCCACTGCACTTTCACTCCTAAACAACAAGCTGATTTAAAGTGATGGCTCAGTTACAGGACACTCTCTGAACCCCTGGAGGTTGTGAAGGTGGTGAGAATTAAAACAAAGCTGTTATGAACAATGCTGCACATCCTCTCTCTCACACACTAACGCTGAGGATTTTCAGCCAACAAATCATTCAGCAGATGTGGGTCAAGAAACACAACTGGGGTCTTCTTTATAGCAACAGCAATACGCCTGTATAGGCCTCACTGGGACTGGAACTGCTAAGCTAGAACTTTTCTTTCTTTTAAATTTTCTTACATTATAGTCATTGCAGTGTGTGTTCAGATCTAAATGTGTGTGTGTGTTTATTTATTTATTTGTTTGTTTATTTACCTATTTATATATTTGTTTATTTAAATATCTTCAGTAAAAAGCCAGCTTTTCAATATAAAGTCAAAGTTCTACCTATGACATTAGAAGCTAAATAAAGTCATAGCTGCAACTTTTCTAATGATTTTTTTCTTGTAACCCTGATCTACATATTGTTAAGAAAATCACGGCAAGCTTCAGGGGGTCACAGCATGCACCCCTTACTACCGGCTGTCTAGTGCAACATCTCTAACAAGTCAGTCATTGCACTCTGCAACTTACTACAACAAATCAATCAAACTAGAGTTACTGTCTCTTAGTGAGCTGCTAGTTTTATCAGAAGGCTGTTGAGTTTGTAAGAGTTAAATAGCAAATAAGCACACAACTGGATGTACAGTATGATGTGAACTTTAGAGTTCCTGAAAGCAGGAATGCCCCACTAAGTGCCACAAAGTAGCAAAAGCCTTCAAACCTGTCTAGTAACAAGAGCAAACAGAGAATCTTTATCAGTAAAAACATTTATTTTTTACAAAAGCCTTCTGTTATAATGAGAAGCTCAGCAGGGCACAAAAGGAAAAAAGAAACTCCCTAATAAAGACAAAGGCAATCCAAAGTGAACAATACCAAATCACAAAATACAAAGAATGATCAAAAATACAGAGCAAAGAGGTCAAAAACACAGCAATCTAAAAAGCAGAAATAAAGCACAAAGCACAAGAACTCGCCTTTCCAAAGTGCATTTGAAAGAACTGCAAGGAATTGTGGGTCACCCCTGCTTTTTGTACGGCTGAGGACAGTCACTGGCAATGATGGGCAGGTGACTCTGCCAGTTGGAGACCACCCACAAAACAGGACATAATAAAAGCATAAGAAACATAGAAAATAATAAACAAAGTAACTTTAACACAAATCAAAGGTACAGCAATGAACAAATAAAGACATAAAAAAGAATTTGAACCTAAGCCAGGGAAGGAGCCCCGGCAGAAATACAACACAATATGTGCAATAATGGGGGTTATAAGGAAAAGGAAAAAAGAAGCAACAGGAGAAGCTCATGAAACTTTAAAGTTTGTTGTATTCTGACAAAGTGCAAAAAGAAAGAAAAGATGAACCAAGGTGGCACTTTATTCCCATGTTCTCCATGTAGGTCGGCTGTCCATATGAGGCAAGTTTAAGGTACACTGTGGTGCAATGGTTATATTTTTACCAAGATACATTGGACCAATAAAACCTGTAAACTGCCTGCCTTGAAATACACTGAAAGGAGAACTGAGCAGGGTGGTCTGTAACAGCCATGCAGGCTTCAGGTGAAATCACGTCATCTATGGGAACTGTGCTCAAATAAGACCAGGAGAACTGGAATTACAGATACGGCTATTGTGATAAAATAAGGCTGCGTCTCAAGTTACAAACAGGAACTTATCATCTAGCACACTTATTCTGAGCCACCACAACAAGTTTAACCCTTTAATGTAAGGATATGCCTTTGATTCACAACCTCGTTTAAAGGGTCTCCCCCTCTCCCTGTCTCTCACAAATTCAGAAGAAGAAGAGCAAAGTAATTGTAACTCTTTGATGCATAAATGTAGACAACATCCTGTTTATTTTGTCAAAATCCTTATCTGGGTTATAAATACACCCTGTGGGAAAAGCTGTTTTGAATCAAGAATGACAGTGGACCAGGGTGTTGTACTTCATGCTCCCATAATATTCAGATTAAAATATAAACTTGGCCCCAGTGGATCAGTAATCTCTTTTTCAAAGAATTAGAACAATCTCTAATTTACTAGGATTCTACAGTTGGCATAGACAGGCAAAAATCTCTACAGCTCACTCAAGGCACTCCGACTTTCTGTCCACAACAAAATAACCAGCCTACACAAAATGAGCTGAGGTGCACCTTTTAGATGTTTTCTCATTTCCCCATCTTGACAGAAGTGTTGTAAAGTGGTCCACCTAGTAGCTTGTGGTATGAATGAAAGAGATGGACCCCATAATTCATTAAACTAGAGAATTCATTGGGATAGAGTTCAGTGAATACACAGTACTTGAGACGGATCCTTTTACTAATCTATAGAGTTTACAGAATGGCGAGTAGCCAAAGGTGTTCAACAGGGCGCCCCTAGTAATACGAGTGCAGCTCATCACGAGGAGGTTTGCCTGCTCACTTGTAATCAACAGATCACCTCACTGAAGGCCAGTGTTAAATATCTTATCATCACCTCATAATGGAGCAGAGCTTGAGACCCCTGCTGATGTGCTTACTTACTCTCCACATAAGAATACACAGCACTAATCATGGAGGGAGAGAGCAGAATTAAGCATGCAAGACATATGACAATAAACATAAACTAAACTAACTAGGGATTCATACGTGCAAAGCTCATTTGTAAGTTTTATTTTTACTTTGAGCTCCACATGTGTGAGAATGTGCTGTGGAAAGAATTGTTGTTGTTTATGATCTCCTGATCAGTAAATCTGCTTTGCTCTGCTCTGTCAGCTCTTTATAATTCAGCTTCTTTGTTCCTAACAGCTTAACAAAATATTCTGAAAGTTAATGTACACCATATGCAGAAATAATAAAAATTACTCCATTCAGTTCTCTTTATACTTGGCACTTTATCTTCAGGTCACCATGATGATGATTCTACTGCGGGGTTGACTGTCCATGTTTTAATGTTGCATTTTAACCTCAGCCTTGGTTTATAAATTTGCCTCACATTCTCATTGTTTTAAAGCAGCATTGAGGTGAACATCCATGACTAGCTACTTATAAATAAAGCTGTGAGCCTTGAAATGTCGCTTTACATGAAATAAAGCCTGACACTGTAGGGCCTGCACAGCTCAAAGTCTCTTTATTCTGACATTTGCTTACATCCCCTTCAGCTCAGACCTCATCTCCAGTCCCACTGGCTTATCTGTGCCACACACACCACAATTAAGGAACATACAGATTCTCAAATAAATTCAGGAACAAAAACTGAAAGACAACTTACTGCAGCAGCAGCAGGCACCTAAACTCCTGTAGATGTTGACAGTTGTGAAGCCGCACCTCAGACTGTGGCAGAACTGGCTTGTCAGCTCCCTGGCTGCTCATCTACATTACAACAAACCCAGAAGAAGGGAGGTGAGCGTAGTGAAAAAGTAAACAAAATTTAATTAGTCCCACAGGTGCCACTATACCACTCAGTGCTCCCCTGTGACACCCTGTGTAGTGGGAATTAGGGTCACCAGCCTACAACAACAACAACAACAACATTTATTTATATAGCACATTTTCATATAAAAAGTAGCTCAAAGTGCTTTACATAATGAAGAAAAGAAAAATAACAGACAAAATAAGAAATTAAAATAAGACAACACTAGTTAACATGGAAAAGGAGTAAGGTCCGATGGCCAGGGTGGACAGAAAAAACAAAAAAAAAAACTCCAGAAGGCTGGAGAAAAAAATAAAATCTGTAGGGGTTCCAGGCCACAAGACCACCCAGTCCCCTCTGGGCATTCTACCTAACATTGATGAAATAGTCCTCTTTGTATTTAGGGTTCTCACGGAGTCACTTGATGCTGATGGTCATACAGACTTCTGGCTTTTAATCCATCCATCATTGTTGGAACATCATGGTGCTTAGAGTAGATGGTTTGTGCCACCACCAAAAGGACACCGGAAAAGGAAACAGAAGAGAGAGTAGGGGTTAGTACAGATTTTAGAGCCACCATGAAAAGTTATTATAATGAATTAGATATACAGAGTATTAGGATTTAATTCACAGTGAAGTTATGAGAAGGCCATGTTAAAGTAATGTGTTTTCAGTAGTTTTTTAAAGTGCTCCACTGTATTAGCCTGGCAAATTCCTACTGGCAGGCTATTCCAGATTTTAGGTGCATAACAGCAGAAGGCCGCCTCACCACTTCTTTTAAGTTTTGCTCTTGGAATTCTAAGGAGACACTCAGTTGAGGATCTGAGGTTGCGATTTGGAATATAAGGTGTCAGACTTTCCGATATATAAGATGGGGCGAGATTATTTAAGGCTTTGTAAACCATAAGCAGAATTTTAAAGTCAATCCTGAATGACACAGGTAACCAGTGTAGTGACATCAAAACTGGAGAAATGTGTTCGGATTTTCTTTTCCTGGTAAGGATTCTAGCAGCTTCATTCTGCACTCGTTGCAAACGATTTATGTCTTTTTTGGGTAGTCCTGAGAGGAGTGCGTTACAGTAATCTAGTCGACTGAAAACAAACGCGTGAACTAATTTCTCAGCATCTTTCAATTATATAAGAGGTCTAACTTTTGCTATGTTTCTTAAGTGAAAAAATGCTGTCCTAGTGATCTGATTAATATGCGATTTAAAATTTAGATTACTGTCAACAGTTACCCCTAAGCTTTTTACCTCTGTTTTGACTTTTAATCCTAATGCATCTAGTTTATTTCTAATAGCCTCATTGTATCCATTATTGCCAATCACTAAGATTTCAGTTTTCTCTTTATTTAACTTGAGAAAGTTACTATTCATCCATTCTGAGATACAAGTTAGACATTGTGGTAGTGAATCAAGAGAATCGGGGTCATCAGGTGCAATTGATAAATACAGCTGTGTGTCATCAGCATTGCTGTGGTAGCTCACATTGTGCCCTGAGATAATCTGACCTAATGGAAGCATGTAGATTGAGAAGAGCAGCGGACCCAGGATAGAGCCTTATGGAACACCATATAGGACAGGCATGTCAAACACACGGCCCCCCGGGCCGCCACGCCAATATATATTGAATATAAAATGGAAAGAGAAAATAACGACACAGCTGACAGCAATGTGGCCGAAAAACATTGTGTTTCTTGTTAATTAGTACGCTGTATTTACAAATGTCGCTAGAGTCGGAGCAGTAAGCTATATTTAGTATTATAACGTTCTGCCGTAATGAGAATATCATGGGCTGCCACTTGGATTTCAAGTTACGGACACGCGTATATAGAAGCGTGTCATGAGCACGAGGCAGCTATGCAGTGTCCGCAACGGATGTGGCCAACCGCCGTGCATAAGATACCGTATTGACATTGCCAGGCGAAGGGGCCACCGATTCTTTCTCTGCCCAGGGCTGCCACGAGCCTAGAGCCGCCCCTGCTAAGGCCAACTGGGCTGCTGAGACTGGACACTGGGCAGAACTGACCATCACGAGTAGTAATAGCCCGCATATTTTCATGTTATTTTGCTCTAGTTTCATGTGATTTTGTGCTAGTATTGTAACGAACAATTCGTGCAGACTACAGCTGAAGATCTGAAGTGGACGCGAGAAGTTGGTGAGTTGTTTATTAACATATTTTTGTGATTTTGAGTTTGTAAAATTTTTGTAGGTCAGGTGGCTTTTTGCATTTCTGCTTATTTTACAATATAAACTTTGAAGTAAACTTAGTAAAGTAAAATTTGATTTTTGGAGGATTTGTTTTCCAACTTGAATTTCTGAGCAATGAATTCAGTGAGCATTTTTGTGATGTCAGTTCACACAAACAGGGCATTGCGCTGTTCTCTTACAACGTTGAGAATGCGCCTGAGAATATCCAAATGGATTTGATTGAAGTGCAGTCAGATTCTATTCTGAAGGCAAAATACAACGATGTTGGTGTGCCAGGCTTGTATGCTTACTTGCCACCCTCGTATGTGCAGATCGGTAAGTTGGCATCGAGAGTACTGTCAATGTTCGGAAGCACTTACCTTTGTGAGCAATTGCTTTCATTAATGAAAGCTACCAAAACCCAACATCGCTCAAGACTTACCGCCGAGCACCTTTCATCCCTCATAAAAGTTGTAGCTGCACAAGATTTCAAGCCTGATATTGATGAACTTGTTACTAACAAAAGATGCCAAGTGGAGGGACAAAAGAAATAAATCTCACACTGTAAGGCTCCTATATAAGCAATGAATGTAATATAATGAATATAATATAATAAGGACCTAGCTAAGAGGCTAAGACTCTAATTCTACACTGTTGTATGGAGACTCTATGGAAATAAATTGCTTTTCTTTAAACTTTAAGTGTTACATTTTTTAAAGTTTTCAGTATTGGAAAGAAAGCTACAGTAACTTTGTATAATAGTATAATAGTATTTGTTACAGTGCGGCCCGCTGACGCACGTATGGTAGTCGAAGCGGCCCACCAATGGTAGTGAGTTTGACATGCCTGATATAGGATATCATGTGTCTTTGAGTTGTAATTACCACAACTAACAAAGAATTTTCTCCCTGCCAGGTAGGATTCAAACCAATTTAAGACACTGCCAGAGAGGCCCACCCATTGACTAAGGCGATTTCTAAGAATATTATGATCAATGGTGTCAAATGCGGCACTCAGATCTAAGAGGATGAGAACAGATAAATGGCCTCTGTCTGCATTTACCCGCAAGTCATTTACTACTTCGAGTGCAGTTTCTGTGCTGTGATTTGTTCTAAAACCTGACTGAAACTTATCAAGAATAGCATGTTTATTGAGGTGCTCATTTAACTGCATAATGACTGCCTTCTCTAGAATTTTACTTAAGAAAGGCAGGTTAGAGATGGGTCTAAAATTTTCAAGAGCAGAGGAGTCGAAATTATTTTTCTTAAGTAGGTGTTTAACTACAGCAGTCTTAAGACAGTCTGGGAAGACCCCCGTATCTAATGACAAATTTACTATGTCAAGAACATTATCAATTAGTACGTCCGATACCTCTTTGAAAAAATTTGTTGGTATTGGGTCAAGGGCACAGGTGGAGGGTTTAATTTGAGAAATTATTTTATGTAAATCAGGTAAATCTATCCTAGTGAAAGAGTTCAATTTGTTTATAACGGAATACTGGGGTTTAGGAGGATCCTTAGTGTTGGGGAGATATACTATGTTATTTCTAATATCATTAATTTTTTGATTGAAAAATACAGCGATAGCCTCACAGGTTTTACTGGAAGTACTTAGGAGGCATTCCTTTGAGTTACCTGGGTTTAACAGACGATCAATTGTTGAAAATAAGACTCTGGGATTACTAGCATTGTTATTTATAATCTTAGAGAAATAGCAGCGCCTCTCAAGACGGACTGTGTTATTGTATTCTGTTATTTTAACTTTTAATATTTCATAGTGGATAGTTAGTTTAGTTTTCCTCCATTTACGCTCAGCTCTACGGCATGTTCTCTTTAAATCAGACACTCTTTGGGTCTTCCATGGTATAACAATGCTAGAAGATTTTTTAACTGTCTTTTCAGGTGCAACTAAGTCAACAGCAGCCCTCACTTTAGTATTAAATCTTTCCACCTTACTATTTACATTCTCCTCGCTATTATAGTTGGCACTATAAACGGACTGATTGCTTAGAATGTTTGCAAGTTTTAAAGCTGCTGATGAGTCAAAGAAGCGTTTTTAACAATATGCTTCTCATGAGTGTTTTCTATAATTATTTCTATATTAAAAAGTAGAAGAAAATGGTCTGATGACCTGTTTTATATCAACTTTTAGTCCTTTAGTAATCACTAAGTCTAACGTATGACCTGCTTTATGTGTAGGCTAATTAACGAGCTGTCTCAAATCAAAAGAGTCCAGGAGGTTCATGAATTCTTTCACTTTTTGGTCACACTGATTATCTATATGAAAGTTAAAGTCACCGAAAGACGTGTTGAATTTTGGAGGTCTATACACGGATAATACTAGAATGTGAGAATCTCCATGGATAACAACAGCGAGATACTCAAAGGATTTGAATTTACCAAAACTGATATTTTTACATTTTAACCGGTTTGAGTAAATGTTTGCTAAGCCGCCAACTCTCTTTCCTTGGCGGTCCGCACGAGTAAAACTGTAATCCGGAGGCGCAAATTCGATTAAAACAGCCGCACCATCTGATCTAAGCCACGTTTCACGTTAGTGCAATAAAATCTATTTTTTTTATCACTAATAAGATCGTTGATAAAAAACATCTTTTTAGTTAAAGCTCTTGCATTTAATAGAGCCATATTTAATGTTTCGGAGGGGCAGAGATGAATACTATGTGCATTATTGATATTTGGAATAGGAACTAAGTTATTTTTATTAATATATAAACATACTAAGTGTCTAGTATTTCGGACCGAGAGTGACCAGGATGATGGTGTAAGACAGGGAGACACAGACACAAAAAGGCTTGGATTTTTTTTTTTGTAAAATAAAGTGAGGTTTTATTTACAGGTGCACTTAATGAAAAACAAAAATAATGTCCTGTGGAAATTATATATCAACTAGCAAAATACCCGCTGCTTCGCAGCGGAGAAGTAGTGTGTTAAAGAGGTTATGAAAAAAAAAGGAAACATTTTAAAAATAACGTAACATGATTGACAATGTAATTGTGTTGTCATTGTATGAGTGTTGCTGTGTTTTATATATATAAAATACACACACACACATATAAACATATATATACATATACATGTACACATATATATACATATCTACATATATATATATATATATATATATATATATATATATATATATATATATATATATATATACATATACACATCCACATATCAACATATATATATACACATATATACACACACACACGCTTTATGGGTGATGATTGTTTTACTCTTTTTATCTTTATTTTATTTTATTGTAGAATCAACTCCTATCTGCGCACAGCAGGGCGGCCGTGGGCGGATGCGTATGGTGTATTCACTCCATGTTATCGTGCATTGCGCTGTCAGTGGTATTTTGATAAAAGAATTTGAACAACATATAAGAAGCATATAAATTATTAAACAGTAAAACATTAACATTTAAGAAGTAAAGTTACATTAAGTACTACTGCAGTGCCTTCGGGTATACCTCATTTTTTGTTTGCCCATTACATGCTTAAATGTATACATTTTTTGGTGCACCTACCCGAGAACACGCGACATATAACAGAGCGTGGGAGAAGCATGGATTTTAAACACGCGTTGAGTTCATCTGCTGGTCTCCCTCGTGGAATAACTGGTAATGTTTGAGTAAAATCTACAGCGAGTAAAACGACATTACCTCCTATTTTTTTTTTTATGATCTCTGAGATCTTGCTTTTTTCGGTTCAAGGCTTCATAAGCTCTTTTATATTCCATGGTGTACCTATCCCAAACCATCATCTTTGAATGTTGCAAGACTTTCGCCTTGTATGTAGATCGGGGTAATTACATTCATTGCATTCCTAGTGTGAATCACAATCTGATTGTATGGGTGGTTACCTGGCACTGTAGGGTTGCCACCCGTCCTTTAAAATACGGAATCGTGCCGCGTTTGAGAATGAAATTGCGCGTCCCGTTTTGAATCAATACTGGACGGGATTTATCCCGTATTTTTTTAATCATTTTTTTTTTAAAGCAGCGTCTCATGCAAATCATCCCACACGCATTTTATGAAGATGCCTCCTTTCCTAGTTTTGATTGGGTAATACTTGATGTCATCGTTAGTTTGATTGGTGTTTTTAACTATCCAGTGAGAAGGGCGTGTCTTTTAAGTACAGTCTGCAAAGTGTTGGCACTGAGATGTGGCGTCAGCACCATAGTTGAAGCCCCTAACGTTGCGGTCAGCAAGTCGGCTAACATCCGCCATGTGCCGTCTTTCAGTTGCGAGAAGCAGATCATAGAATGGTTGAAACTGTTGCCCCTAACGTTGCGCCACGGCGTGTGGTTCGTTTATACCTCGTGTCTTCTCATTAAACTTTTATCTTGCGAATATGTTATTGCAATCCGCAGCGGGAGCGTTTCTATAAACTTAATTTAAACTTACGTTTTACACCGTGCTTTGTTTCCTTATGAACATGCTTGTATGCTTAACTCGCTCGTTCTCAATTGTTTAATTAATTTTTTTGCTCTTCGCTGTTTGCGGCTGTTCCTCCCATTTCCCCCTACTTCGTTCTTTTATCTCGCGAATATGTTATTGCAATCCTTAACGGGAGCGTTTCAATAAACTGATTGAAAATAGTTTTGCATTTACCTTTTTAGTAAAAGGCGAGCTTTTAAGCCTGAGAAATCACCCCGTAAATGCACACGTTTAATTGGACATGTGTTAATATGTATGGTTACACAGTATTAAAAGACAGTGAACAACGTCAGTTACCTTTGTTCCCCGCGTTTGATAAAAGGTGAGCTTTTAAGCCTGAGAAATCACCCCGTAAATGCACACGTTTAATTGCACATGTGTTAATATGTATGCTTACACAGTATTAAAAGACAGTCAAAAATTAACGTCATTTACCTTCGTTCCCGCGTGTGACTCGTGCTGTAAATGTCTTCCTTGTTTTTAGTTCACGTGATTACGTAGGAGGCGTGATGACGCGATACGTGACTCCGCCTCCTCCATTACAGTGTATGGACAAAAAATATGTTCCAGTTATGACCATTACGCTTTGAATTTCGAAATGAAACCTGCCTAACTTTTGTAAGTAAGCTGTAAGGAATGAGCCTGCCAAATTTCAGCCTTCCACCTACACGGGAAGTTGGAGAATTAGTGATGAGTGAGTCAGTCAGTGAGTGAGTGAGTGAGTCAGTCAGTCAGTGAGGGCTTTGCCTTTTATTATTATAGATACGTAGTGTAATACTAGCAAAGGACACACAAAAACAGTAATTAAATGGAGCCCAAAAATGACGACTATATACAGTATTTACAGTGTTGCCTGAAAGTCCCAAATGAAAAAGTAAAATACACACAAACTAGTGAAACCCATATATATATATAATATACTAGGGGGGCTTTGCCCCCTGCTCGCTTCGCTTGCCAACCCCCGTTTTTGTTTTTCCAGATACACACGTTTAAGAGTTTTGTTTCTTTGAATTGTTGCTATTTCATTAGTTTCACTTTTATTTCTGAACTTCTGTAAAAACAATATTTGGAATCTTCCGAGTCCCAATGTGCTGAATCTATTAAATGAGGTCCGTGAGATGTGTTTAATGACTTTGAACCAATCATTTAGGGTAGGCTTCTCTGTTTAGAATTTCAGCACAGACAAAACAATCCACATCATCAGCAGTTAATAATGTTTTTTGCAAAGTAACCAATAAATGCATGTGAGGTAAACTCCGTTTTTGAAATTCTCTTGACTTAAACTTCAAAGCCTTACAATATTTACATACTTCTAACATATCACCTGTGTCCATATATTCGATCTCTATTCGACATTTCGTTATTTCTCCGAGTAATAATTTCTCTTTCTTTGCACTAATGCAATGTTTACTTTCTTTGTTTTGACACTGTCGTTGTTTTCTGCTTTCATATTCTGTATCTTGCTCTGCATGTGTTTCGTGCCTACGTTTTTTTTAAGCTTTTGAATTCCAGTTTTCATTATCTCCAACCTGCTCTCCATGTGTTTGGCCCCCTTTTTTAACCTCTGTATGACGTTTTACTTTGTTTTCTACTCAGTCTTTTATTTCTGACCTCGCTTTATCCTGCTTTTGTTTCAATGACACCTGGTCCGTGGTGATTATATTTTTCCTTTTTCGAGTAATAATTTCCATTTGTTTGCGATCTTGTGATCTTTACTGTACTGTCAATAATGCATCACTGTAATGTGATTTACCTATGCTGTATAGTTTGGATGTGTGAGGATGACGTACATTTAATACGGAGTGTTCGCCCGTGTCACTCTGGGCCCCCCCCCACTGTTAATACAGAGCTCCTTCCGTACTATTATGCGGTGCATTGTGGACCACTGCGGACTCCGTAGTGTTTCCCGTTTCACTTTGTATTTCGGTCAGTCGAGCTCTTTCTTTTTGGAGCCATGCCTTCACCACGCAGTAGTGCCACTCACAATATGGCGGTGACGCCTGCGCCTTCCGTATTATGTCGGGTTTCACCATGCTGTGAAGGCGCCTTTGCCTTTCGTAATTTCCCGCACCTTCCAACGCGCGATGTAGGCGCCTGCACCTTCCGGGTCTGCCTCCGCTGTGTGGTGTGGACGTTTAACTGTCTTTTTTTTCTGCTTTCATATTCTGTATCTTGCTGTGCATGTGTTTCGTGCCTAGGTTTTTTTTGAAGCTGTTGAATTCCAGTTTTCATTATCTCTAACCTGCTCTCCATGTGTTTGGCCCCGTTCTTTAACTTCTTTATGACGTTTGACTTTGTTTTCTACTGTCTTTTATTTCTGACCTCGCTTTATCCTTCTTTTGTTTCAATGACACCTGGTCCGTGGTGATTATATTCTCCCTTTTTCGAGTACTAATTTCCATTTGTTTACGATACTGTGATATTTAATGTACTGTCAATAATGCATCACTGTAATGTGATCCACCTATGATGTATAGTTTGGACATGTGAGGATGACGTACGTTTAATACGGAGCGTCCGTCCGTGTCACTCTGGGGCCCCCCACTGTTAATACGGAGCTCCTTCCATACTGTTATGCGGTGCATTGTGGACCACTGCGGACTCCGTGGTGTTTCCCGTTTCACTTTGTAGCTCGGTCAGTCGAGCTGTTTCTTTTTGGAGCCGTGCTTGCCTAGTTTGCGGCATGTCAGACGGTTCGTAGTCTCTCCCGTTTAGCTCGGGGGGGGGGGGGGGGGCTTTGTGTGGTGCCTGCGCACTATGTCTCCTGCGTCCACGGGCATGTCCCTGCGTCCATATCCGGTTTACCATTCTTGGTTAGTAATATAGGTACACAAAAGCAATATCAGAAGCTGTCTTCCTTCACAGTGATCCAAGTCAGGAAGCTGCTCCTTCAAACAGTGTATATAGTACAGGATTCACCCAAAAATATTCAAAATACAGAAAAAAAGTGTATATACCACAACCCAATAAATACCTCCACCAAAGTTAATCCAGAGATATTTATATATATGAGAAAAAAAAGAATATTTACAATAAACACGCACAAGCAGTAGTGCTTGGTAAATTCAAATCGCTGTTCTACCAAGTACCTTTCTCTAGCAAGATCTAGTCAGAGAAGACCCCCTCTAGAGGCCATGATTCCCTTTTGTATTCGGCGCCCTCGTGTCGACCAGTTAACCTGTTCCACGTCATCCCTATGTAAACACGTCTGCGAAAAATGGCGTCTCCTGCCCTGCAAAAATACTATAAAAGTTCGAGCAGCCGGCGCGCGTACTCGCATAGCTGTGACGGTTTTTGAGACACAAACTGTGCTTCTCCCAAAAGTGAAGGCAAGCACGTTTAATTTTTTCCCTCCTTCCCTGAGATACAGCTCAGACAACTGCAAACACAGGATCCCTTTTCTAAACCATGGTAAACAAATAGTAAGGTGCTTTGCACTTTCTTTTGCTCCTGTAGTGTTATGAGGTCGCATGAGGCACGCACACGAGTGGAGGACCGACAGTGCCATCCCGGCCGGTCAATGGCAAGGTCGTCTCTCCAGTCTACACGAGACCCACCGCCACACTCCTCAAAAGGCGCTAATATGGTCAGCGAAGACATCTCTCTGCACTATAAAAAGAAAAAGGCAAGTTTCCTATCTTTATACCTTTTTGTCCTTTTATTTCTCCAACAAATGCCTCTCTCTTAACACTGCAGAGGACACTTCACTAATTTTATTTAATTCCTGATAATGTCAGTGAGGCACATTACCACATCCCCTTTCACAGGTATACACGTATAATAGTGACATCTGTAAATTTCTTTGGATCTGAATGAAATATAAGAAACACTGTTTAGAGTGTGAGCAGCTTTTGAGAAGCCTTTTGTTCTGAGGGTTAAAACCAACGTCAATGTAAAGGTCCTGAATGGAGGAAGGAGAAAAGTGACTGGGCAGAATGGCCGAGGTCTTTAATAAGGGGGTATGCCTGACTTACAGTACATGTGCAGAACAGCAGGGATCCAAGTGCCAGTCCCATTCTGTGCCATCTTCACCATTTTTTGTAGCATTCTAGCCCTGAGCTGAGTAAATTTGCACCATCATGTTCTGCAGTAAAGCTGCTGCCAATGGACTCCACTGTACTTTTGAAAAGCCGGTGAGCACAAACTAAGACATGTGGGCTTCCCTTTGATGTTTTTGTGATGGTAAGTGAGATGTGCTGTTCCCACATCATTGATGGTGACTTTCAAGACTTTTTAAGCTGCTGACCTTTTCCACAGATAGTGGACTTCTTCTTCTTCTTCTTCTTCTTCTTCTTCTTCTTCTTCTTCTTCTTCTTCTTCTTCTTCTTCTTCTTCTTCTTCTTCTTCTTCTACTTCTCTCTGCCTAGCTCCTTGGCTTTGCTGATGAGGCTGTTCTACTGGCACCATTAACTCAGCAGGTTAACCTTTTCTCTGTGATTCATCTTGTAATGGCTGGTGGTATCAACCATGAAAAGTCCTTAACTGAAGCCATGACAGCTTTTATCCTTAATGATTACATTTGTCAACTTACAGTGTTTAACATCTGCTAAAACACATGTTCTATAATTATATCATTTCAAATCCCTAAACACACTACTAAAAACTCTAATTTTATTCTCAAAGACCAACAATTGATTCAAAATCTTGTTAACTCTGCTCAGAATAAAAACTTGACATCCAAACAAACGAAAGTTTTTTTCTGATTGCTTACACACAATTTCTGACGCTATAGCACATTATGCAGAACTCTGCAAACAAACACTGAAAACACTAGCACAAGACCACAAAACTCTTAAGGAAGCACACACTTCATTCAAAACCATATAAACCATTACAAAAATGATATTATTACATCCAAACTTTATATACAAACTATCAAATGAGTACGCCATCCTAATAGTGAATAATGTGCAATGCACAGCAGTCTTCTGTAAATGGTTCAAAAATGGCATTTAGGGATTTCTTCAAAGTACATGCATGTAGTTAATTAAACATACAAAGGAAAAATCAAGTTTATTTTTCCAAAAACAAATACATTTAACCCTTTGTTTGGGCAATAAAATACTGTATAGTATGCTTCTAGGAAAAAAATTCAGAAGGTGATACAGAAGAAGAAAGGAACAAACTACAAAGGGATACAATTAGGCAACATCCTCTCTCCTGTTTGGGTTTAGCCACAGCACCTCATCTACATCACATGAAATGTTCTCCCTGGCAAGACAGCAGGGAACGTGTCTTCTGGAGTGACATATCCACCCTTGGCATGCCCCCGCATCTATATCTCCACAGACCTCGTCCACTGTCTGGAGAAGTGGCACACATCTATATGGCTGGCAATCATACAGGTACACCTTTCAGCTCCACTTAAGGAGAATTCTTCAATTGAGTTTAAAAATGGAGAGTATGATGGGAGAAGCAGCACAGATATTTGTGGATGGTTTATAAATCAATTTTTGACCACAGCAGACTGGTGGAAACTCTTCTGATGGTCATCACGAATTAGGATGTTGTGTAGGATGTTGAGAAATGTTATGATACCGTCAGCATTGCATGGGCCAAGAATGGCATGGTGATATAAGACCCCATTTTGTCCCATGGAAGCACACATAGTAATGTTGCCCCCTCACTGTCCTGGTACGTTGATAATGGCACATTGCCATATGACATTTCTTCCCCCTGCGTCTTGCTCTGTTTAAGTTGAAGCCAATTTTGTTAACACAGATGTACTCTTGATGCACTCTGGCAACTTCAAGCTCCATGATTCTCTGAACACTCAGAGAATCTAAACAGATGTGGAGCAGTCAATACAGTATGGTGTAATAATGTGCTGTTACTATATACAGTAACTATAACAACAATGAGAGCAATGACAACAAAAGCTAGAAATAAAAGCTCATCTGCATAAATTTAGAGCTCAGTTGTGTTACTTTTGCTTGAGTTCCTCTCAAATCACGCTCTGTCCAGCTGCTTCATCCTGATTTGATGGCCGTTGAAGGAGATGGGACAATGCTGACAAACTGACCCATGTGATATGAATGAAGGTGGTGGTGTCTGAAGGAATATGATTTTGAAGTTCTCTCAATCACATGCCTTTTTTTGCCAAGACCATATTTAGCAAGTGGCCATCTTTCAATTCTGCATAACCATGATGAGATTGGCTAGGGTGTAAGATGTTTTGCAGCATGAAATGTAATGTTGTACATTTACTGAAATTTTTATGTCTAGACAATACTCATTATGGATCTACCATAGATGTGGTAGTACTACTGTACAGTATGTACTGATGTAAAAATGTATCATTGCACCAAAAAGTCTGTAGGTTACTTACCTGTTTTCATTTCTGAATGTTCAGATGGCATCAGCTACCGTGAAGCAGCTAAGGTTTGCTGGACTCTTTGTCCAGCCTCCCACATACTCAAACCATGGTTGACCACATGATCAACCGGGGTGACACGTGTTTCATTAGTTATGTGCCTTTTCAGTCTTATTCCTTATCCACATTCTCCTCTTACCCTCACACCTCTTCCTCTCTGAACAATATTTGCCTCCATTGTTGTCCAAAGTAAGATGACGCACCTGTTGCTCATGCTCTGCTATCCACGTGGAGAAATTAGCTGTGAGTGTTAGCCAGTTAAACCAAGGAGTGTTGCATCTTGATTGCTGTGTTTTCCAATGCATACACAACATGGCTCCATTTTGTAAATTGGGTGGAGAGAACCGTGTGTAATGCTTTGCAAAATGTCTGTTTTGAAATTGCTGATTAGAGAATGAGCATATTGTTCTGCAGTCTTGGTAAAGATATTTTGTACATGAGGTGATTGTTTCTGTGATCAGGCCTCAGGTTCCACTTTTTGTGTGTAAGCAATCAGAAAAAAACTGTAAGAAAAAGTACACATGTGGATGTAAACTCTGGATTAAGAAAGAACAGAATGAAGACAAACATCAGTTGTTTAGCTTTTATTCAGTAGGTGCAAAGGAGTTTATGGAATACAAATGTCTTTTTACTGCAAAAAGAAAACAAACTACCAAACAAAATACAATAGAATGTGAATAAACTAAGCTATAAAGTAAAGTAAAAAAACTTTCCTGTTCATGATGGTGTCTGTCATAGTCCTTCCATCGCCATGTTGAGAAAAGTTTCTCAACAGGGTTGAAGAATAAAGAATAAGGAGGAAGGCACACAAGTATGAATCTGTCATTAGTGTCTAACAATTCAATACTCCAGTGAAAACTGATGTTATTGCAAATGATCATGTGGTAGAAATTAACATATTAATTAAAGAAAGAAATGTATCCTCAATGTTTTTGATAAAACCTCCCAATATTACAATTTATTTTCTTTACCTTGCTCTTTCTGACAAAATTCTTTCCTCTGAATATTTATTACACTAAATCTCGACAGTCTTACTTGACTTATAGTTTTCACTGTAAAAAGCTCATGGTTGAATATATAATATGTAATGTCCTTTGCAGGCTGGAGAAATAAACTGCACAGGCAATTTTGTTCTTCTCTGCTTAAGGATCAGCTGAAGTAAGCAACTACTTGTTCTCCCTGGTGGTGTGGGTGTGTTAGGACTGCCCCCAGTCCTACATTCCTGGCATCTGTGTCTAGGGCAAATGGCAGGGCAGGGTCTGGCAGGACCAAGATGGGAGCCTGGCACAAGGCATCCTTCAGGGCTTCAAAAGAGCATTGTTCCTCTGCTCCCCACGAGAAATGTTGACCTTTCTTCATGAGTCAGTAGAGGAGGGCAGCCATAGTAGTGAATCCGGGAACAAACTGATGATAGCAAGATGCTAATCCTTGGAATCCCCAGATCTGCTGTATGTTAACTGGTGCCAGCCAGTTCTGGATCACTTGGGTCTTGCTGTCCACAATGGCCACCTCCCTTTTACTTACTCAATGTCCCAAGTTAGTGACCTCCCGGATCCTCAAATGACACTTATCAGGGTGTAGTTTAAGTCCAGCCTTCTGTATTTGCACTAGCATGGTCTACAGGGAATGAAAAGCGGAATCAAACGTGGTCCATAAGCCATCACATCATCCAAATATACCAGGCATACAGAATTAGAGATGCCTGTTGGGACACAGTCCATTAGCCACTCAAAAGTTGCCGCTGCATTGCACAAACCAGATGGAAGCACATGGAACTGCCAGAATCTGCCCTGTCTGCAGTTTTCTCCTTGGCTTCGAGGGTCATCTCCACCTGCCAGTGGACACTTTTTAAATCTACCATAGAGAACCAACATGACCCTGACACCAAATCAAGGACCTCATCAATTCGGGAAAGCGGATATGAGTCTTTCCACGTAACTGTTTTCAACCGGCGATAATGAAGACAAAAAAGCCATTCTCCTGATTTTTATTTATCCAAAACAAAAGGGGATCACCAATTTGACGACTCAGTAATCCCATCATTCAACATGTCAAGTACCAGCTGATCTGCCTCAGTCTGCTGAGCCAGAGGGATGCACTGCGGAAGTTGTTTGATTGTGTGTGCATTCCCAGTGGTGATGCTGTGCCGAAACAATCACCAAATCATTCCAATACATCACTATGTTGTTCTCGCTATGGTTCCATCAGTTCCTGGCAGCTTCTTTTCCATCACCCACTTTTATTGATTGAGACAGTTGGAGAAGCTCTCAGTTGGCTGACAGAGTCAGAAGGACAGCATGACCAAGGCTGATAGCCCATCAAATGACAACGTGTACAGCTGGGTATCAACAAGATCCCCTGGCCAGAGGCAATCTGAGCCTGGGTTTTACTTAAAAAGTCTATTCCCAAGATGTAAGGGTCTCTGATTTTTGCTATCCAAACTGGGAATGTCCAAATATGTTCTTCGTGTTCTTAAAATGACAGTAGTGCAGCCCTTCATCATAGCTTGCACACCCATTGCGATAACGAATTGGCTGTAAATGGCTTGAAAGGGACAGTTCTTAGGCAGCAGATTGTTTTGCACTACAGTTGACGTAACCCCAATATCTACCAAAGTCTTCACATCAGTGTTCCAAATCTAGAATGACAATAATATCCACAGCCCAACTGTCCCACGGGGATCACCAGTTCATTCCAGCCTGCATTTGTTGTTGGTTACAGTGGGATTGCTGTATAGTCCGAAATCATCCCACCTACTCTGAACCCTGGCTGTTTCCTGGTACTTCATCCAAGATAGTTATAGTACAGAAAAGGATAAAATCGTGAGACCAGCTACAATGGGGTGAGTCACTGTATGAAAATCTTAGCTGTGAATAAATGTGAACAATTTACATTACTTTTAACTGCTTAGTATAAGAATAAGTTGTCAGTTCTTGAGATTGGTTTTAGCCGTAGCTAGCAACTACCCATTAGCCAGAAAAAGCTGTCTCAGGGCTACTGAAAGTTTATATTAGCTAGCTAGCTAAGGAGGCCTTTGTTACCTTTGCCTCTACTTTATTCAGGGTTGTTGTGAGTAAAAACTATTTTTGGTCACATATACGGTTATATGTGTACAATGTACAGTGAAATGTAAAATTGTTTGATTACTCCAATCATACTGTGCTTTTTTTGTTAAGTTTGAAGATATTTTATTTGCTCAACTTTATTGGTTTGAGTATTGAGTTGAGTTAGTTTTGAGTTTCATGAATTGGAGGAAGGCGGTGGTACTGATAATGAAGACAACTGGCTAAAAAGATCATCTGACAAGTAGGCTCTTACTTTTGGCATCCGTCTAATTGTTTTGACCCGGAAGGCAACACACCGTGTGATACTCTCTGTCTCTGGAGCAAACCTGAGCTTCAGTCCCCCTAATGATTGACTCTCCAACTACCAGTACCTCTCTCTGTCTTGGAACTGGTTTTTGAGGTGACTCATTGAGGCTCATCATCCCTGGCTACCACTTCAGTATTATCAGAGACACCGTCCAGCTCTGCAAGGACCTGAAAATGGTTTGACACTTCTAATTCTGGGGTTGATCCCCTTGGGCAGTGTGCACTCTTTAACTTACTCCTTGCAACCGTGACCCACCTATCTCTACCTGTCTGGTCTGGAATCTTCTCCCGCGCCACCTTGGGGATGCACACTATCTCTCTAAAGGACACCTGGGCCAGGTCCAACAATTCTCGATTACAATGCAGGTCAGCCAACTCTTCCTTCAGTCCAGTGACCCTGAGCTCGAGGTGCTGGATCAGCTGGCAGCTCCTGCAAATGTAGCCTTCATAGAAGACTACAAGCTCCTTCAAGCCATCATCTAAAAAGTCCAACATCCAACAGGACTTGCATAAGTCATAAGCTCACAGAAGGAAATCCAAAATTGAAAAAAGAACATTATGATGGACCCCTACCTTCTCCTTTTCATCACCACACAGTTTGTCAGTTTCGTGAAGTAGACTTGGATAGTAAATTGATCTTATTTAAAACATGGAATGAGGTAGATAACCGTGTCAAGACTGGTGGATGCACTGCATTAATAATAAACATCCTGGACTCAGAAGGCAAAATGCATATTTTTGTGTAGAGAATATAAGAGAAAAGATACATTTTTATATACACCATAAATTCATGTAAATTTGGAATTCACAGAGTATCTAATCATCGACTTTAAAAACTGTTGACTTGGATGAAAATATACAAAAGTGTGCCAGATTGCCATTCAAGGCAATGATAATGTGCCCCTTCTGCATTTTAGCACATGAAAATCTGACATCTGGAAGTGCTTGTTAGAAAGGCTCCCATTCACAATTGAAGAATGTCACATCTGCCCAAATCCAGCAGATCAAGCATCCAGATAACTAAGCATAGAAAGCTTTTTCAAAAGTACCACATTGTCTCAAGGTCCAAGTTTAATATGAAGCCAGAACAAAAAACAGATCAACTAAAAGACTCACTGGAGATAATCCAGAAATTAAAATCTGTGCAGTTGACATGACAAGAGTAGAGGAGGTTACTGAGCCAATCAATAAACTAATCACTTACTTTTCAGAATGGCTACTCTTGAAGAAAGCAGTGGTTTGGCTCCTCAAGTTTAAAGACATACTGCTGCACTTAAACAATGTAAGAAAAACATTTCAACTTGAACTCAGTTAATCTGGAAGTAATCCAGAAGAACAAAAAACATTCATCACGGATCACATGGAAAGGTACAAACGAACGTTAAAATCAAACTCGATTTCTTCGATTTCTTCATAAGACTTGGCTAAAGCTGAAACAGAGCTTATCCAGCTCAGTCAACTACAAGATTTTCTTGAAGAATTAAAGGTTTCAAAGAAAAAGGCTTGCGTAAAAAAGAACAGTTAAATCTATAAACTTGACCCGATCATACAAGATGGAATGCTGAGAAGACTCAGCAAAGCTGCAGTGTGAGAAGAAGCTAAACATCCTGCAATTCTTCATAAGCATTCACATGTTGCTTCTCTCATATTACAGCACATTCAAATAGAAATCGGACATTGTGGGTGCAACTATATACTTGAATAGTTACACCAGAAATACTGGATACCTCAAGCAAACTCAACTATTAAGAAAATCATTTCAAAGTGCACAACATGCAGAAGATGCAATGTGAAAGCAGGAGAGGAAAAAATGTCAGATTTACCGGAAGATCATTTCTTACCTGACCAACCGCCTTTCTCCAATGTTGGAGTTGATTATTTTGGTCCCTTTCAAGTCAAAAGAGGATGAAGTCTGGTCAAGAGGTACGGAGTAATCTTCACTTTTCTAACAATCTGAGCTGCGGACATAGAAATTGCACACAGCTTAGACACTGATTCTTGTAACCATGCCATATACCAATTTATTTGCAGAAGAGGAAAAGTTAAAATCATTTGCTCAGATAATGGAACAAACTTTGCTGGAGCAAATAGAGAGCTGCGAGAAGCAATGAAAAATCTTGACCAAGAAAAAATTAGTAGCACTATGATGAAGAAAGAAATCAAATGGATCACTTGCTGTTAATGAAGACACAACCCAACATGCCCCATGGACTCCTTTCTATAGATGACCAGTACACTGGAAGACACTGGAAGCAAATTCAGTACATGGCTGATTTGTTTGGAAAAGAGTATTTACCAATAATTCAAGAGCATTAAAAATGGTTAGCACCAAGAAGAACCAGGGGACATTGTTTAAATCGTAGATGATGCTGCACCCTGCAATTATTGGGTTGAGTCATCAAGACAATGCCAGATGCCAAAGGTGCAGACAGAAGAATTTGTGTACAGACCAAGACCAGCACTCTGGACAGACCCGTGAACAAACTGTACTTGCTGTAAAAAACAAGTAAAATTTTAAATGAATAAAATAATTTATGGCTCTTATAAGTAAAACATAGTAATTGTGCTCTGCTCCTTTATAAACAATTAGAGGCCAGAAAAAAGTTAATACTTTAAGTTAAACTCACATTAGTGTTTGCTTAATTCTTATAGAACATTACTTTCTAATAGCTACTCAGAATATGGTGTAGCCTTTTTTTCCCTGTAAGTTAACATGAGATAAGTGCTTCGAAAGGTTAGTCATGTCACACATAAAGACTAATCTCCCTGCCTCCCTCGACTCTCTTCAGTTTGCATACCACTCAAACTGGTCAAGTGAGGATGCCATATGCTCTGCCTTTCACTTCTCCCTGACACATCTGGATAAAACACACATATGTCAGGACAACATATCTGACCGCAAGCACCTGCAAAGGATAGTGAAGACAGAAGAGAACATAATTAGGGTGCCTCTCCCTTCACTACAGGACATATTTTTCAAACACAGTGTCCGCAAGGCCTGCAGCATTGTGCAGGACCCCTTACACCCCTCACATGGACTTTTCACACTTCTGCCATCCTAGAGAAGATACTGCAGCATCAGAGCCAGATCTGCCAGGCTGCAGGAGAGTTTTTACCCCCAAGCTGTCAGACTCCTTAACACCAGGCTGTCCCCTGGGATCTTCCACATGTCCTCAACCACCTCTAAAAACAGAACTTTTATACATGAGAGCCACTGTCCTGCAAAGACGAGTGTGCAGGTAGAGAAGAACTGAAAATCTCATACTGACCTTTAAGGATTTTGACACTCTTTATATCAATATTGCTGCTATTTCTTTGTCTTGTCTTTGCACAATGTCTTGTCTTGTTTGTGTTTTTATTTTAAATTTAAATTTTTAATTTTAATTCTAATTTTAATGAAATTTTTTATTTGCACTTCATGTTATTACATTGTGGACCCTGAGCTTCGTAATTTCGTCTATCTGTATACTTGTATATGGATGAGATGACAATAAAGAATTAAACATAAACAATTATGTGAATTTCCCCTTGGGATTAATAAAGTATCTATCTATCTATCTATCTATCTATCTATCTATCTATCTATCTATCTATCTATCTATCTATCTATCTATCTATCTATCTATCTATCTATCTATCTATCTAAAGTTTGCTTTGACTTTGACTTCTTGGCTTTATACGTATTACAGTGTGTTAACTAACTCAGTTTGGAATAGGTGAATTGCTAGCATGGATTGAAAGACCCATTTTCAGTACGTAAATGGGATAGAAATACAGTTTTCTGCCGATTTAAAATTGTTCAACTGCATGAGAACTTAAAGAAATGAAATAAGATAAAAGTCATAAACTGAATTTTCTTCAGACAAGAATGTTTCTTTACTTTGCAATACCAACTTTTTTCTCTATTTCTGTGTGAAATGTTTTACTTTGAATTTTCACTAAAGCTTTTAAAAGCGATGATATTTTGTCTGTGGAATCATTTTAACATGTCACACTATTGCCAGAATCCCATGCAGCATACTAAAGCTGCAGAATCTATATATATATAAAGCAGAGCTGGGATCCGTGTGGCTGTGTTTGTGTGTTTGTGGAGGGACGGAGAGTTAAGACGGGTGTTGGAGTCACATGATCATCTCCCCTCCCATTCACCTCATTTCATTCACTTCATTTCACTCTGAGCTGAGCTCCGCAGCTGACGCCGTCTTGCTGTCCTTTCTCCTTTACTGATTTACTGTTTAGTAGACGCGGTACTTACTGAATTGTATTTTTTCCTTTAGTGTTTCTTAGTGTTTAGTAAACGCGGTGTGCCGATGTTCCGGGCGGTGTTGTGGTTTACTGTTACTTTCTACTTCATTTTTGTACTTTAGTGTTTAGTAGACTTTTACTTTATCTCATTTAGTGTTGTTCCCGGCAGTGTTGCCATTTTTTAGTGTTAGTGTCTACTTAGTGTTTGTGTTTAGTGTTATGGAAGGAGTGATCTTACCACTGTCAGATTTTGCAATGAATGAGTTGGTAAATAATGATTATTTATCAACAGATCACATGAGCAAATTCAACAAAATTTTAGCTGCGCATACAATTTTCCAACCTCAAGAGGTTTTGCTAATGTGGACTCCTGACATACCTATAATGCCCATTCCACAAAATGCAAAACATATTCAAATATTAGCTGTACCCGGCCACGCGTTGCTGTGGCTCAGTCTGGTTAAATGGAAAAGAAAGAAAAGAGAAAGCGCACGTTTCTAGTATGTTTAATTTCACAATGCTTGTGGGTATACAATATTTTTTGTTGTTCCATTGTCTCTGCAGATATAGAGATTATCTGGTTTGCCGACTCTACAACACGCAACATATAATTGTCCATGTGAGAAGCAATCTGTGTCTAAATCTAAACCACACAATTCTAAAGATTAGCCCTGAGCGAGCAGTTCTTCCACCTAGTAGCAATGTCGCAGCTATTCCGGACGACGCAAGAGCTAAGGCTATGCCATTTTGGGATTGAATTGCTGCCAGAATAAATCTAATTAGGAACGTTCTACCAGTTCCTCCTGGCGCATCTAAGAAGAAGATTTCTCCAACACCGTTATTGATAGTTTGCACTATTTGATCGTAAATGCCTTTTTCCTGAAGCGTTGGCTTATATGGAATATTTGATTGCACATACGACAAAAGATCACCCGTGTTGTAATTTTGTTCATGACACAATTCTACATCGAATGAAGCAGCAGCAGATCGATTCGGTGATGGCATTCCCAATTGACTGAGAACTTTGTTCGCGATTTCTAAGCACAAATCTTCAATCATTATCAACGCTTCATTGCAGATTTCTGCTGTGAAATCCATGTACATATTTGAATTTTCCTTGCGTAATCAATGGAAAATATCTTCAGCCATGTGCAATATATATTTCTCCCATAACTGTGTTAGAGGTGAAGGAGAGCAGGCGGTCAGTATGATTGCAAACAATGCACGAATTTGATTTGGATGTGACGTGTTGCACGCGTCATTAATGTATACATCCCAGTGTCGGTCATCTCCAATAAATTCAGAGCTTGACATGTACTTAGGAAAGTGGCATGTGTAACGCCGTTGACAATTCTCAATTGCTGGAAAGACGTTGGACCAGGCACATTTACCAACAGCATGTGAACAAAGAAGAATTCAATTTGATTGGGATGCACGGTGTACAGTCTGCCTATCGTAGTTTCTTTGAATATGCTAGGTTGTCCGTTGACTTGCTCTCCTTGTTTGCGTTGTTCAAATGATTTTCTACTCGCATTCCATGTGTAATACGTAGGCACTTCCGAATACAGCAGTGTTTTCGCAAACACGTCATTTTGACATAACGTAAAGAAAGCAGTTAACGTTGTAGCCGGTGGATTCAGGGCTATTTGGTGCACATTTGCAGTTGTGAAATAAACGCATTGTCCATTTTCTAGATGTACTGCTAAGTGAACAGCATCTGGACTTTGTTCATGTATGGGAATTGAAAGAATTCGCCATACATCTTCATTGCTGTTTATGTATCTTCCAGCCTTACACTGTGCGATTTCATCGATATGTATGACCGCATTCTTATCACTTCTTTCTGGTTGCACGCCAAAAATTGCCATGTCGCTGCCTTTATTCACGTACTTACAAATGTATTTGATCGAAACATTGAAATAGAATCGTAAAATATTTATTATAGCGTGTGTTGCTTTTATGTCCAACAGTTGGCGCTGTGTTTTCAAAAAAAGCATGTTTTTACCTGTCACAGGTGTGAGATCTATATAATATGTATATAAAAACACGCGCGTGTTCGAATGCAACGTTGTGTCAAAATTTCAAAGCAATCGCTGAAGAACTTTCAGAGATTAAGGTTTTGAACAAACGAACATTTACATTTTTATTTATATAGATGTATATATATATATATATATATATATATATATATATATATATATATATATATATATATATATATATATATATATATATATATCTATACTAATAAAAGGCAAAGACCTCACTGACTGACTCATTACTAATTCTCCAACTTCCCGTGTAGGTAGAAGGCTGAAATTTGGCAGGCTCATTCCTTACAGCTTACTTACAAAAATTAGGCAGGTTTCATTTCAAAATTCTACGTGTAATGGTCATAACTGGAACCTGTTTTTTGTCCATATACTCTAATGGTGGAGGCGGAGTCACGTATCGCGTCATCACGCCTCCTACGTAATCACGTGAACTAAAAACAAGGAAGAGATTTACAGCACGAGTCAAATGTGGGAACGAAGGTAAATGATGTTAATTTTTGAGTGTCTTTTAATACTGTGTAAGCATACATATTAACACATGTGCAATTAAACGTGTGCATTTACGGGGTGATTTCTCAGGCTTAAAAGCTCGCCTTTTATTAAAGAGGTAGATGCAAACTGTTTTCATTCTGAAGGGCACAAACCACGTTAGATTTCATGCTCAAGAGTAAACTCAGCACACAGCTTGGTCATATTACAACCGGTTCATTTTCCTCAGTTTAAAAAGGTTTACTTTTCTTCTTAATAAAATTTTTAAAGCAGTACTTTGCCGCTGCGAAGCGCGGGTATTTTGATATATATCAAAATTTATTGCGTCATCACGCCTCCCACGTAAGCACGTGAACTGACCCGCTGCCGTTTGCAATGCCATATTCGCGAGATACAAGTTT